>NW_026591816.1:4575881-4599855 GCF_907164565.1 Psammomys obesus | reverse complement strand
TATCTATCTATCTATCTATCTATCTATCTATCTATCTATCTATCTATCTAGTGTTTAAAGGTAATACATTTATAAATGACATAGCATATTTATTAATTATTATAAAGTTATAGAAGAAAATTAGGCTATAGGAAAATAGATACTGGTTTATTATTCAGTGTATATTAAAGGGGTAAGTTGCATTATGTATATGGAAATACAGCAGCATAAACATAGTCTAGTATCTTTGAGTATAGTCTGATATTTTACTGTGATGCTGAAAACAGTGCATAAACAGTTATATCTGTGCAATATACTGTTTATTCTGGTGTCCTAAAGTCTGTATGCTGGCTGAGAAGGCCCATGTAGAGAATCCAGACATGTAGTCTCACAGCTGTCCATAAATTAGCCTAAAATTGGACACCAAGTATTCATAAAATAAAGAGCTGTTGAAGCCAACCTTGAGTATATGCTCAGCAAATAATCATTTCTCTTTGTCTTTGCATCGTGTATTGTCTGTCATCTCTTTGTCTGGCTATGTGGCTATGTCTGTATGTATCTGTCTGTAACTTCACCTATTGATCATCCACCAGTTTGGGATCCATGTGTCAATGTATGCATGTGCCTATCTATATCTGCATCTATTGATCATATGTCTATCCTTATATCAGTGTATTTATGTAGCTAATTTGTCATCTATTGATAATCTGTATGCCTTTCACTTATCATCTGTCTGTCTATTTCCATGTATCTATGTATCTATGTATCTATGTATCTATGTATCTATGTATCTATCTATCTATGTATCTATGTATCTATCTATCTATTATCTACAAATAAATACAAATCATCAGATTCTTTAGTTTTTTTCTGTTCAGTAATGAAAATTGCATATTCAAGATTTGAATTTTTTTTAATTTGAATCAGAGGCAGGAATAAAAAAACATATTTAGAGAGCTTTACCTGCCAAAATACAAACATAGAATTCCATTCTGTTGTTAGTCATTGAAACTGTTTTGATTTAGGACAATATCATAACATTAACAACATAGAACTTTCCAGAAGTTTGTTTCATCATGGAGGAATAAAAAAAATTGTCATAGTACATAAGTTATTTGCTGTGGAGAATGAATATCTAAGTTTGATCCCCAGAACACATGTCACAAAATTCAGTTATTGTGGCATATACCTGCAACCCTACCTTTGGATGGTGGAGACAGGAAGATCACAAGAGTTTGCTAGCCATCCAGTCAGGCTTAATCTATGAGATGTGGGCTCAGTGAGATGCACTTTCTCTAACCGTAATGTAGAGATTAGTCAAGTCTCAACAAATAGAAAAGATGAAATAATTTCTTGTGTCTTAACAGATCTAAATGCAATAAAACTATTAATCAACAATAATAGAAACTGAAGAAACCACACAATACTTGGAAACTAAGCAAGACATTTTTGAATAAGCAGTAGATCATCCAAGATATCAAAGAGGAAATGAAAAATCCTAGAGATAGAAGATATTAAAAATTCATTCTCCACTAGTTGTGTCTTCCCTATTACAGAGATTCAGGCTAGATTTCCCTAGCTGAAGGCATTAATTGGTTAGTGAGTTGTTTCTTATGATCACTACTTTACCAGCATAATCCCCAGCAACAATTTAAACATGCATCCTCATAGCCAAAGACACATTTAGTTTTCAACCATCTTTGAGGAAATTCCTCTTTGCAACAGGAGGATATCACTACAAAATTCCACAACCGACTGAAATGGAAAGTTGTGGAACCCAGCCACAATAGATACACCCTCAAGACCTTCCTGTATGTAAGAGTCTCAGCAAAAGGCATGTAAAGCTTATAAAAGACAGAATATCATGTGTTTTTCTGTAAGAACATACCACCATTAAAAAAAAAGTACATCCATAAAGTCTCACTGGCATAATTGTTTAAACGTGAGCTGGACAAAGACAGGAACAAAAGATATGCCAAAATGGACATGGGAAATGCCCATGAAGCCTCAACCCAAAAGTGCCGCATACAACTAAGGAATGCTGAGAGTGGGAGAAACATGTTTCTTTTTTTTCTGGGAAACTCACACCAATTGGTTATGCAACACAATGACCAGACCTGAAAACATGCACACAAGTAACATTACACAAGCTGAGCAGGTTATAGTTAAGTGTATAGATGTATGTGTATATATATATACACACATCGATATATATGATGTAATAATAACTAATGAATAAGGAGGCATGGATTAAAAAGAAAATGAGGATGGTTTAAAAGAAGAGTTTAGAGGGAACAAAGGAAAGGTAGAAATATTGTTATTATAATCTCAAAGCATGTTTAAAGTGAAAAATATTAAACAGTGCATGTATCCTACAAGTTACCCTGGAAGTTAGCTCAAACCCTACACTGACCTCTGACATCACTAGGCTGGAGTTCTTGCTGCAAGGTGTATCTAATATGAATACAGAAGTTTCTTTGTGTTTCCCTTTATTTACTCTGTGAGAATTTAGTTACATGACTACAACTCAAAAGGGTTACAATACCATTTTACCATGTGAAGAGAATGTATCCCACAAAGGATGAAGTTTTCTTAAGGATTCTACGAGGTAGATTGGGTAATTAGAATTCCTTTGACTGTGAAGCAAAGGGACATCAAAGGCCCAGCAAATTCTCTTGGGCTATCATTACCATTTTTAATACCCATTCATTGCCCACCTTTGCTTTTGACTATTAAGCAAAACCTTTTGGAACTTTTGGAACGTACTAAAAGACTCCTAACGTCTATTAACATGAAGGGTAAAAATGTCATAAATTAGCATCTGAGGTCTATTACAGAGATATCTATACTCTGTTGTAACCTGTGAACCTGGTGCTTTCATCCATGTACTTTTAGAAAATGTCTTCACCAGATAATGGTGGTGTATGCCTTTAATTCCAGCACTCAGGAGGCTGATCTCTGAGAGTTTGAGGCCAGCCTGGTCTACAGAGTGAGTTCCAGGAGAGCTATGGCTACAAAGAGAAATCGTCTCAACAAAACTAAACAAACAAACAAATAAAAAGCTCATCATTCCTGGCTTTATTTGTTCTGTTATAGAAAAACTCATGAAACTCTTTCCACATTACAACACAATGTTCATGGTAAACTGACTCTGAGTTCCTGAGCCTTAATTGCTCATATTTGACACTAAAGTAAACCTCGAGGTGATATCTGTATTTATGCACCAAATAAAGTAACTCATCCCTAATCCCATTTGTGAGAAACATGGAGGAAATGAAGACTGGTTGGCAACTGACAGCCTCTGAGGGACACTCGGGCCCCAGAAGGTCATTCACTTGTGAGCTTAATTCCACCTTAATAAATCCCTGTTGTGTGCTCTCCACATATCTGGCATATTTTATTTTCAGTCTAACTGTAGAAAATATGACAAGATTATTGCTTTAATTTTGCTCACTCTGCCTCCTGAAAGTCAACACAAGCCTGCTTGCAACTTGGCACTGTTCCCCATCTTCCTCATCTTAGATCCATCCTTGATCTTCACTGTCTTTGGCTTTGATTTTATTTTCACCTCCTTTCTCTTAATTAATACCCAGTACATATATCTTTTCAAAGCTGATTGTTACAGAACCTTATTTATCATCTCTATTTTTGATTAACAGTCAAATCATCATACTTTTCTATCTTTATCTATTTTATTTTTTTTTAAGTAAAAGGGAAGGTTTGAGAATGGCTTGAGCCCCCTTACTAGAGATTAACTAGTATTGATTACAGCAACTATGTTCTTATTATGTTTGTATTTAACCAGTTAAGATTTGAAGACATTGAAGGAGTAACTCCAGTGGGAATATGTAGACTAGTTGTAACATTTTGCCTCCTCCTTTTTGATTTCTTACTACTAAAGTCAAACTGTCTTTCTAAACAAATATAGTAATTACATCATAGCAATACAGGCAACGACTACGTGATGCCTGTGGTTTTTGAACAGTGAATGTTTTAGACGATGGAACGTAGAAATCCCTAATTATGTCAGGAATTGACATACTGACATTTATCTCTACGGAGAGTAATACCAGAGACATGATGCTGTCTAGGAAAGAGAGCTTTAACAATGCCTGGGAACAGCTGGCTTGGCAGATTGTTCTTGTTTGTCCCCATTTGGTTTTGTTGAGCACTGCAGCCTGTATTGGGCAAGTTATTTGGTCTACACATGGTATTGCCAATACCTCTCAAAGGTCAGAATGCAGCTTCTGGTTGCTACGCTCGCTGCTGGAAGTATTTATACAGTGATCAACCCTTAAGCCTTTTTAAAGCACTGCTCTTACTTCATGTGATTTGTGAGAATTTAGTTTTATGAGCACTAGAGTCCAGTCTTGAGGTTTCCAACTTCTGCAGATATATAATGTTGATAAAATAAAATAACTTTGATGTCCTTTTCATAGCGTTGTGAGATATGCTAAATTATTGTGTAATTCTAAAGGGTCATATTAGTAAATGTTGTTTTCATTATATGTTATATATGCATATTTATTCTGTAAATTTCCCGAGACACTATGTAAATAAGTAAGTAAATGAAATTCAAGTTCACATCTAATCGATGTTTGTTTTCTATACATGTTGGCCTTACAATTTCCACAAAATCAAGATTACATAGTGATGACATCAGCATCTATCTTCATGTATAGGAAACAGTATTAATATCCTAAATGCTGTTATACAGGTACATTTGAGTTGATGATAAATGGAAAAGGAGAGAATGTGGTATACTATATTTTCAGCACACAGTCTAACAAATGTCCATTTCACACTACCAAAGCTAAGTACTACTTGGGTGTGTTAGCTGTAGTTATGTGGCAACTTTAGCCTCAAACAGAGTTCTGTTTTATTGTAAATTATTTTCTCTGAATTTGATTAATCTGGGCACTAGGATCTTTTCTGAGACTGATACTCCAACCAAGGACTGTTCATGGAGATAAGCTAGAACCCCTGCACAGGCATAACCCACGGCAGCTCAGTCTCCAAGTGGGTTCCGTAGTAAGGGGAACAGGGACTGTCTCTAACATGAACTAAGTGGCTGGGTCTTTGATCACCTCCCACTGGGAGGGGGCAGCCTTACCAGACCAGAGAGGAAGACAATGCAGCTACTCCTGATGAGACATGACAGACTAGGGTCAGACGGAAGGGGAGGAGGAACTCCCCTACCACTGGACTTGGGGAGGGGCATAGGTAGAGAAGAGGGAGGGCAGCTGGGATTGGGAGGGGGCTACATTTGGGATAAAAAGTGAATAAACTAATTAATAAAAAATAAATACATTAAAAAGAAGCTCTCTAAATTAAGGTATTGTTGTGTGGTGAAACGTCACCAGTGTCTCAGCACCTCTGCCCAGTTGTCCCTTAGACTCTGGAGACAGAAGGATACAACTTCACTTAAACAATCCTGGCTAAGTAAAACATTATGGGTTCTGAAGTAGGTTATGGCTTTATCTCAGTCATGAATATATCATTCAACATAATTGAATATATCAATCAAAATAAAAGGATTAAAAGTGACATGATTTTATTGCATTCATCTCTGGACAATTTAAATATTATTTCACGTTCTGGTATATCTTCAGGTTGTATTATATATATATATATGTATATATTTATATACATATATATATATGTATATAAACTTTTAAATATACTTTCATGTTTTTAAAGGATTTTTAAATTTTCATATGAATTTTGATAAACCCTTAGTTTCACACATGTTTGTAAAGAAATGCTCCTTTGTCCCACTGAATCAGTCAATTACTCATTGCAGCTCTATACTTTGAAATCTTTGAGCCAAACAGAAGAATTCATAAACTCGAGTACGCAGATGCCATGATGGGGCTGGAGAGATGTCTCAGAGGTTTAGAGCACTTGTTGGTCCTGCAGAGGAACTGGGTTTGGTGCCTAGCACCCATATTGTGACTCACAGCCTTATATAACTCCAGTTCCCATGGATCTGGCATCTCCTGACTTCCAGAGGCATCAGTCACTTGCTTCATAGATATACATGCAGACAAGTGACACACAAACAGTAAATCTTTAAAACTATCAAAGTTCAATGATGGACATTTTTATTTATAATAATAATTTACAACAACAATAATAATAATTTATAATTTATTCACTTTGTATCCTGGTTGTAGCTCCCTGCCTCATCTCCTCCTGGTCCCATCCACCCTTTTCTTCCTCAGTTCCTCTCTCCTAGTCCACTGATAGGGGACATCCTCCTCCCCTACTATCTGACCCTAGCCTATCAAGTCCCATCAGGACTGACTTGATCCTCTTCTTCTGTGGGCTGGCTATGTTGCCCCACTAGGAAGAAGTGATCAAGGAGCAAGCAACAAGTTCATATCAGAGACTGTCTCTTCTCCCCTTTCTAGGGGACCCACATGGAGACTGAGCATTCCATGAGATACATCGGAGCATAAGGTCTAGGTCCTCTCTATGCATGGTATTTGGTTGATCTTAAATCTCTGTAGTACCCCCATGGGCCCAGCATTTTTTGGTTTTGTTGGTCTCCTTGTGGGGCTCCTGTCCCCTCCAGGTCCTTCTATACCCCTTTTTTTCCCATAAGACTCCCTGTGCTCTGTCCAAAGTTTAGCTGTGAGTCTCTGCATCTGCTTTGATCCCCTGCTGAGAGGAGTCTTTTAGAGGATATGGATAGACACCAGAAGCAGTAGAAGAAATGATGACCTTTTTAATGTGTCCTCTAGTAAGGAAAGTGGAGACTGCTGGACTTACTTGCCAGCTTTTTGATCACTTCCCCTTGGTGGGATTGCCTTGTGGGCCACAGGGAAATTGGGTATGCTCAGTTCTGATAAAACTGTATAAACTGGGGTGGGTGGAAAGGGGGCTCCCTTTTTCTGAGTAATAGAGAAGAGGAAAGGGAGAATGGGGAAGGGAGGGCTTGTGGGAGGTGAGGAGGCATGAGGCTACCAGGATGTGTATAAATTACTCTAAAATTTTTAGAAATGAATGTTTTGCCTAATATACACATTTTACTTTCACAGTAGTAGTAACAATTTTCTGTTAAAAATTAGCATATTTTTGTTACTGCTTTATTTTTATCTCATTTACATGAAAATTTTTATAGGTTTATATTTATATTCTGGAAGCTTTTTGCTTTTGAGATTGAATTAAATCTGTCAACTGGATAAGTAATGTTAAATATTTATATCCCAAGAGGATTGACAAAACTTGAAAGAAGTGTTCTTATTTAATAGGCAAATATGTTTTTAAAACACATCCCCAGAATTCAAACAATTTGTAAATCTTGCAAATATTTGTTCATGAGAAAGTAGAATAATTCTATTCTTTTTGGAGAATAATATTCTGATGTACTTGTACATTGCAGAAGAGTTTGCCATTCGTATAAAAGGCCTCTGAGGATTCTTGCAACATAGATAATATTACATGCATCAAGATGTTTGCATTACTGTCTTTAACTATTCCCTTTCTCATTTCAGCCATGCATACCCCTTTTTACTTACAGGAAGTGGATAGTATTTGCTTTAGCCCACTTCAAATCTAACATCTTACTTTGATCAATACAACATAGGCCTGTGTGCCACATGTCTTATTTTAATACAGGCTTCCGATGTGGGTTTGTACCCACAAGTCAAGGATATTGTCCCTGTTTTTCTTCACCAGAAGATTTTGTTATGCATAACTCAAATTATTATTTCCTTTTTTGCTACCATTTTTTGTTTCATTTTATTGCTGGTTTTATTTATTGTTTTATTTATTTACTTATTTATTTGTTTGTTTGTATATTATTGGTTTTGATTTGGTTTGAGGTAGGCTCTTTCTTTGTAACCCAATTCACAAGCTTTTGCTAGTATATCATGGCTCTGACCAATATTTCTTCACAGAGCTGATATTAACATTGTAAGGTCAGTAGTTATTTACAGTTGATGAAACCTGACCACATATATATGTGAATATCTTAGGGTCTCAAAAATATTTGTCCTCATGATGTGCATAGGTAGATGTACAAAAATAAAAATGGTGAAGATCATTTCCCAGTGTGTAGGCTGTCGTTTTGTTCTGACGACAGTGTCCTCTGCTTTACAGAAGGTTTTCAGTTTCCTGAGGTCCCATTTATTGATTGTTGCTCTTAGAGCCTGTGCTGTTGGTGTTCTGTTCAGGAAGTTGTCTCCTGTGCCAATGAGTTCTAAGCTCTTCCCCACTTTTTCTTCAAACCGATTTAGTGTATTTGGTTTTACGTTGAGGTCTTTGATCCACTTGGATTTTAGTTTTGTGCAGGGTGATAAATATGTATCTATTTTCATTTTTCTGCATATAGACATACAGTTGGACAAGCACCATGTGTTGGAGATGTGTCTTTGTTCCATTGAATGGTTTTGGCTTCTTTGTCAAAAATCAAGTATCCATAGTTGTGTGGGTTTCTTTCTGGGTCTTCTATTCGATTCCATCGATCCACCTTTCTGCTACACCTAAAGAAGATAAAAAAGAAAGAGGACCCAAGATAAGATGATCCATCTTCACTTAGAAAGACAAATGGGATGGACATTAGAAGTAGGAGAAAACGAGTAACAGGACAGGAGCCTACCACAGAGGGCCTCTGAAAGACTCTACCTAACAGTGTATCAAAGCAGATGCTGAGACTCTTAACCAAAACTTCAGCAGAGTGCAGAAAATAATATGAAAGAAGGGGAAATTAGTATTGCCTGGAGAGGACAGGAGCTCCACAAGTACCAAATATATCAGGGCACAGGGGTCTTTTATGAGACTGTTTCTCCAACCAAGGACCATGTATGGATGTATCCTAGAACCTCTGCTGGATGTAGCCCATGGTAGCTCAGTATCCAAGTGGGTACCCTAGTAAGGGGAACAGAGACTGTTTCTGACATGAACTCAATGGCTGGCTCTTTGACCTCCCCCTTAACCCCCTGGGGGAGGAACAGTCTTTTTAGGCCACCGAGGAGGATTTTGCAGCCAGTCCTGAAGAGGCCTGATAAGCTAGGGTCAGATGGAATGGGAGGAGGACCTCCCCTATCTGTGGACTTGGAAAAGGGCAGGGAGTAGATGAGGGAGGGAGGGTGGGATTGGGAGGGAATGAAGAAGGGAGCTACAGTTGGGATACAAAGTAAGTAATCTGTGATTAATATAAAAATTATAAATTATAAAAAATAAAACAAATATTGAATATAATTATAAAAATAAAATAAATAAAAATGGATACACAGACAAGAAACAATTGTGGGAAGAGCAGTTATAGGACATTCTCTATAAGCTTATCTGCCTTAGGTAGAGTCAAAGAAATGAAAGGGCCTGCAATTCTAGAAGAGAGTATGAAATTTCCATTTCTCTCACTTTTAAATGGCTTTCAAATAACAAGCTAAGTGTTATATACATCGGTAAAACTGACATGTATTACAGTAACATGTATAGGGTGAGAATTTTGAGACTGATTTGTTATAAAGCAACATAGCAAATGTAAAGTAAAACAAAACTAATAAAAAATACTACTAATATTACGATTAAATGTGCACAATAGAATAATAAAATAACCAACTGAAATAATGCACAAAATGCGTACATACACATATAGAGGAAACAAATTAAATACCAAGGAAAACTCAAAATCACAAAGTCATTCATAATGCTTTCTAGATATTGATATCAGACTGGTAGTCTGAATTCTAAGAACTGGTCTGTAATATGTTTTATATTCCCTTCTATGGTTAGTCCTCAAATAAACGAGCTTATTAACAGTGTGCTGAATTCTCTTACACACCTTCAAATCTCGGTCCCCAGTGTTTCAGATATTTGATACAATGTCTCTTTAACTCTAGGTCAGAGTATCCAAATCTGTATCCCGATTTCCTCTGAACTCACAGTGTTCTTTGATTGCAGACAGATGAAAATCCCCCTCAAGTAGGTAACACTTGTGAAGCCTGAGTGCATATCATTTATAATATAATCATAAAAAATCATAATGATTTTTAGTCTGATAATTGTTATCCTAATATCTGATCTTTCATTCTTTTCTACTAGTTTTTGTATTTGAAGGAAAACATATTAGTATTTCCCAACAATGAGCAGTTAGAAATTAAGGAGAACAAATATTCCATTAAGTTAAACCTATATACAGCAAATAAGCACCAGAAAAATGCTTGAGCTAATCGATCGTTATGGAAGTGTAAGTTAAATGATGAGATCTATTTATACTCATGCTAAAATTATTATAATTACAAAGTTGGCCAATCAAGTCCCTTAAAGAATGTGAATGACTTTTGTAACAGAAACCTCAGGCCCAAGAATAGACCACTTCTCTACAAACTGTTCCACAGGAGATTCCAAGAGACTCCAAAACTACAGAGGCTATTGTCATGGCTTCCTCTGCCTCCCAGAATAGAATTTAAGCTATATTTTCTTTTTTTATCTCTAAAATATGTAATGAACTATTATTTATTTCAATTTATTCACTTTGTATTCCTTCTGCAGCCCCCTCCCGGGTCTCCTTCTAGTCCCACTCACTCTCACTCTTCTCCCCCTTTATCCCTTCCCTAGTCCACTGATAGGGGAGGTCCTCCTCCCCTTCTATCTGATCTTAGCCAGTTAGGACTCATCAAGGCTGGCTGCATAGTCTTCTTCTGCTTTCTGGCAAGGCTGCAACCCCCAGGGGAGGAGATTAAAGAGCCAACCACTGAGTTCATGTCACAGCCTATGCTCCTCTTACTAGGGCACCACTTGGAAGCTGGACAGCCTATGGGTTTCCTCTGAGCAAGGAGTCTAGGTCCTCTCCATGTATACTCCTGCAGGGCCCCCTGGGCCCAGGTTTTTTGGTTCTGTTCTTTTTCTAGAGTTCCTATACCCTTTAGGCTTTCTATCTCTCTCTTTTCCCATAAGGTTCACTGCACTCTGCCCAAAGTTTAGCTATGAGTCTCAGTATATCCTTCAATGCTCTGGTGGGTAGAGTCTTTCTGAGATCCACTATGGAAGGATCCTGTCCTGTTCCCTGTCTTCTCCTACTTCCAATGTCTCTCCTGTTTGCCTTTCTGAGTGAGGTTTTGGCCTCTTCCCTAGGGTCTTCCTTGTTTATCTTCTTTAGGACTATAGATTTTAGTATATTTATCCTGTTTTATATGGCTAATATCCACTTATAAGTGAGTATTTACCATGTGTGTCTTTCTGCTTCTGGGTTACCTCACTTAGGATGATCCTTTCTAGTGACCTCATTTGCCTGCCATTTTCATGATTTCCTTGTTTTTAATTGCTGACTAGTATTCCATTGTGTAGCTGTACAATTTATGTATCTATTCCTCAGTTGAGGGACATCTAGGTTGTTCTCAGATTCTGGCTATTACTAATAAAGCTGCTATGAATATGGTTGAGCGAATGTCCTTACTGAATGTTGGGGCATATATACTGGGTATATGCCTAGGGGTAGTATAGCTGAATCTCTTTTTTTTAACTTTTAAAAAAATATTTTTATATTGATAACAGTTTATTCACTTTGTATCCCAGCTGTAGTCCCTTTCCTCCTCCCCTCCTAATCCCATCCTCCCTACTTCATCTCCTCCAATGCCCCTCCCCAGTCCACAGATAGGGGTGGGCCTCCTCCCCTTCCATCTGACCCTAGCTTATCCTGTCTCATCAGAACTGGCTGCAATGTATAGCTGGATCTTGAGGTAGCACTATTCCTAATTTTCTGAGAAAGTGCCAGATTGATTTCTAAAGTCATTTTACATGGTAACATTCGCACCAGCAAAGAAGGAGGGTTCCCCTGTGTCCACAACCTCTTTAGCATGTGTCATCCAGTGTCTTTTTGATCTGTGCCTTTCTGATTGGTGTGAGGTGGAATCTAAATGTCGTTTTGATTTGCATTTCTCTGATGACTAAGTACATTGAGCATTTCTTTCTCTTTTTTTTCAGTTTTTTTATTCATTCTTTTCCTTTTTCTCTTTTTTAAAATTCTTTAATAATTACACTTTATTCACTTTGTATATCCCCTGTGGTTTCCTCCCTCCTCCAATCCCAATCCCTCCCTTCCTCCACCCTCTGCATGCATGCCCCTTTCCAAGTCCACTGATAGAGGAGGTCTTCTTTTCCTTCTTTCTGGTCCTAGTCAATTAGGCCTCATCAGGAGTGGCTGCATTGTCTTCTTCTGTGGCCTGGTAATGCTGCTTCCCCCTTGGGGGGAGGTAATTAAAGAACAGGCCAATCAGTTCATGTCAGAGACAGTCCCTGTTCCTATTACAATGGAACCCACTTGGATACTGAATTGCCGTGGGCTACATCTATGCAGGGGTCTTAGGTTATCTCCATGCATAGAACTTGGTTGGAGTTTCAGTCTCTGGAAAGACCCCTGTGGTCAGATTTTTTGGATCTGTTGCTCTGCTTGTGGAGTTCCTATCCTCTCTAGATCTTACTGTTTCCCACTTCTTTCATAAGATTCCCTGCACTCTGCCCAAAGGTTGTCCATAAGTCTCAGTATCTGCATTGATAGTCTTCAGGGCAGAGCTTTTCAGAGGTCCTCTGTGTCAGGCTCCTGACTTGTTCCCTCCTTTCTCCTTCTTCTGATGTCTATCCTCTTTTCTTCTCTGGATAGTAATTGAGCATTTTAGCAAGAGTGCTCCCTCTTTATTAGTTTCTTTAGGTGTACAGCTTTTGCTAGGTTTATTCTATATTATATGTCTATATGAGTGAGTATATACCGTGTGTGTCTTTCTGCTTCTGGGATAGCTCACTCAGGATGATCTTTTTCCAGATCCCACTAATTAACTGCAAATTTCATGATTTTTTTGTTTTTTATTGCTGAGTAATATTCCATTCTGTAGATGTACCACAATTTCTGTATCCATTCCTCCACTGAGGGGCATCTAGGCTGTTTCCAGCTTCTGGTTATTACAAATAAGGCTGCTACAAACATAGTTGAGCAAATGTCATTATTGTGTTCTTGAGCCTCTTTTGGGTATATGCCTAGGAGTGGTATAGCTGGATCTTGAGGAAGCTCTATTCCTAATTGTCTGAGAAAGCACCGAGATTGATTTCCAGAATGGTTGTACAAGTTTCCATTCCCACAGGCAGTGGAGGAGAGTTCCCTTTCTCCACAACCTCTCCAGCATGTGTTGTCACTAGAGTTTTTGATCTTGGCCATTCTGATGGGTGCAAGGTGAAATGTTAAGGTTGTTTTGTTTTGCATTTCCTTTATGACTAAGAAAGTTGAAAATTTCTTAAGTGTTTCTTTGCCAGTCGATATTTCTCTATTATGACTTCTCTGTTTAGCTCTCGCATAGAAACAGACTGGTCAATCAATGGAATTGAATAGAAGACCCTGACAACAATCCACACACTTATGAACACCTGATTTTTGACAAACCTACCAAAACCATTCAATGGAAAAAAGACATCATCTTCAACAAATGGTGCTGGTTTAACTGGATGTCTACATGTAGAAAAATGCAAACAGATCCATACTTATCATCCTGCACAAAACTAAAGTCCATGTAGATCAAAGACCTCAATATAAAACCAGACACACTAAACCACTTAGAAGAAAAATTGGGGAAGAGCCTTGAACAGAACACCAACAACACAGGCTGTAAGAGCAACAATCAATAAATGGGACCTCATGAAACTGCAAAGTTTCTGTAAAGCAAAGGACACTGTCATCAGAACAAAACATCTTCCTACAGATTGGGAGACAATCTTCACGAAACTTGTATCTCTCAGAGGACTAATATCCAGTATATATAAAGAACTCAAGAAGTTAAACAGCAACAAATCAAGTAATCCAGATTTTTTTTTAATTTTTATTAATTATTGTTTGTTCAATTTGTATCTCCCCTGTTTCTTTAACTGTTTCTCTGCCATTCAACATTCCTTTGTTGAGAATTCTCTGTTTATCTCTGAACCCCGTTTTTTAAAATTAATTAATTTTTATTAATTACAATTTATTCATTTTATTTCCCAGCTGTAGCCTCTCCCTGGTCCCCTCTCAATCCCACCTTTCCTCCCTCTTCTTCTCCCATGCCTCTTCCCCAGTCCACTGATAGGGGCAGTTTTTCTCCCCTTCCATCTGACCCTACGCTGTCAGGTCTCATCAGGACTGGCCAAACTGCCTTTCTCTGTGGCTTGGTAAGGCTGTTTCCCCCAGTCTTATGAAAGAAAGGGGAGATAGAAAGACCTGGAGAAGATAGGAACTCCAAAAGAAGAGTAACAGAACCAAAAAATCTGGGCCCAGGTTTTTTTTTTTTTTTTTTGTCTGAGACTGATACTCCAACCAAGGACCATGATTGGAGATAACCTAGAACCACTGCCCAGAACCAGAGCCCATGGCAGCTTATTGTCCAAGTGGGCTCGCTAGTAAGGGGAACAGGAGATGTCTCTAACATGAACCTCATTTTTTAATCGGGTTGTTTTGTTTCCTTTTTTATGTATTCTGGACATTAGCCCTCTGTCAGATGTAAGGTTGGTGAAGATCCTTTCCCAGTCTGTAGACTGTCATTTTGTTATGATGACACGGTGCTTTGCTTTACAGAAAAGGACAAGTGGCTTAGGGCTGCAGGGTCAGATTTGAGTGAGCTGCCACTGGTCCCAGAAAGATATCCCCAGATGGTGGCATTGGGCAGGTGGCAATGGGCAGGTGGCAAAGGGCTGCAGCAGTGCTGTGTGGAAGCCTGGCAATTTTTCCTGGTATTAGCTGGTTGGCCAGAAGATGGATCTTCAAATATCCCCGTGCATTCTCCTCTCACCTGAGAAACACAGACGTCAGGGTTTGGGGGTCCATAGTACAGCATGCTGGTCACTCTGTTCTCAGTGCTGAGCTGCTCTTTAGATACCCTGCATGGTTGGTGCTGCCACCCTCAAGCTATTTTTCTTGAAGACATCACACACTGGCAATACAGGACTTAGAGGAATCATGCTAAAAATGAACTATAATTCTTCTCCATGAGTACTAGGTCTCATAGTGCCAGAAGGAGTTATGCAAGCCAAGGGGGGTGGGGAAATGGGATCTTACTTAGCTGTAAAATCTATGAATAAAAACAATAACAAGATACCCCCAAATGTGCAATTGTACCATAGCATAGTACTTATATCCAAGGTAGAAATCAACATCCATCTAATTGTACTTAATTCCTGATAAAACAAAGGAAAGTCATGTCAGGAACTGTAAACCTAGCCAAATATCTGTGGCAGATGAGGTCAGAAACTCTAGAGGAGAATGTAGTACTCCTGAAAGAATGTAACTTCTAACTGCATCCTAAATACTTTACTCATACCCACAGATATCCATAACCAAATGCAGAGAACTGGATGACATGTCCAGCTCTATCCGATATATCTTTAACACAACACCTAAACCTAACACACAGAAAACATCAGAGAAGAGGGCACAGAAAGCTGTATAAGTCAAACTATTATGTCTACCGAAAGACAGTGCCTTCTATACACAGAAGCTATGCCTAGGAAATCTCAACAATACCCTGCCTAAATAAGACCTGAGAAATGACAGCACCAACTGACATGCCAGGATGGATGAGGAACTGTAGGCACCTGAGGACTGCTGGGAGGGAGACTCTGTCTCCCTGTTAGGCTGAGTCTCCTGTTAGCTTATCCAATCAGCTGTAAACACGTATAAGGAATGGTAGGTGAATTCAGCTACTTGTACTTGTGTGTTTGTAATAGAAGTTTTGGTTTCTCTGTAACCTCAGTTATGTTATGTAAATATCTTTTTGTTTTAATAGAAAGTGTGGGATTTTAGTTTAGTCTTTAGATGGTACACAGCTGATAACTGTCCCTGTGTAGGACATGGCCTTTGCTGTTTGGTAAGGGCCTGCTTGGTGCAGCATGGAGAGGGGCATAGCCATGGTCCCTAAGAAAGACAAATACAAGAGTCTTCAGAGAGAAAGGTGTTGCATGTGGCATGAAGCAGTTTGGAGTGACCAGAGACAGACGTGGCAGACAGAGGAACATCTCCACCCAGCAGCTTGGAGGACACTCTGCTGGTTGCATTTGTATTGATGGAGATTGCTATAGCCCCAGGAGAACCCATTGACTCTAGACAGCCAGGATAAGTAAAATGGTCTGTGCTACATGTGTTTTTGTATGTGTGTGTGTAACAACAATAATTAATAACAGAATACGATGATTTGAGGATTAGGACACAGGGGAAGAGCTACACAGTGCAACGAATAATGTAAATGCAGTACTTACATAAGAAATTTTCAAACAACATTTTTAAAATATAGAGGAAATGGAACTTGGCTAGTGGTTATGATACTAACCACTTCAGTAGCAGTTTGTTTGGTTTGTTAAAGAAGGAAACCTAAGCCAGAATTTCCAATATCTCTATATGATCCAGAATTTCCAATATCTCTATTACTACTAAGTAATTGAAAACTGTTTTATAGTTTATGTTTGATATCTACAAGTTAAACCCAAAACCTCAACTGTTTAAGCAGTTGAAACGAATAGTGAAATGTTGGTCACCAGAGGCCAGAAATTGGGAGGCAGAGTGAGGTATGGAAGGCAATGGATCCAAAGTTGCAGTTATGCTGGGTGAGTAAAAATGAAGAGTTAGAACACATCAACTAGATAATTCTCTTCTGCAATAGCTAATATGCATTCTCACCACAGGAAAAAGTAAATGTGAAATGAAGAATGTAATAATGTATATGCCTATAAAAATGAGTATGATTATCAGAAAACTGTGAGTGCAACTTAAACATACAAAATAAAAGTAAAGACATCAATATATAAAAATGGGAAATACATATATACAGATGGAAAATAAATATGGAAGAAAAATCCACATTTGTTTGTTGGATATTCAAATTAAAACAATTATAATAAAATAAACATGAAAAATAAAAACATACCAGAGATTCATTTCTTTAGACAAATGTTATCAAGAAATAAGTAGCAGCAGCATCCTTCAGGAAGACAGAAAGCATGAAATGCTATAGGAGGTCAAGAGTTGACCAGGTGTTTTTGTTTCTCTGTTTTGCTATGGCAGAATATCAAGTTTTGAGCAATTTATAAACATTGCGGACTATCCATTCCAACTGCTTTAAAAGTTGAAGTTATAAGTTAAATTCATAAAATCCTGGACATATAGAAAAATTTTGATTAGCAGTAATAGTGGTAACAGTTTTGTGTTGTGTTGTGTGCCTCTATGGAACCAGGGACATAATAGAGTGTAAACAAATGTACTTTAAGCATCAAGGGATTGTCTGCAATTCTAAGATCATAGATCGGGAATGTTCAGTGTGGGCTAAGATCTCTGCTCTCATGCTCCAGTTTGTCATAAAGACTTATCTCTGAATGTTGTCATGGGAGATAACTCAGTTTTGATGGTCTCATTATATCTAAAGACTGTCACTTTAATGCTGCCACTTTTTCTGGAAAAAAAATGATCTACATGTAGGTGACATTTAGATTTCTTTAATTTTTCATTGTTGAGAATAGCTTCTGAAGCTTTACGACCAGCCTAAAAATACTGGGTTGATATCATTCATGTTAGAAAGTGTCAGATGTGGTTGTTTCCTGATTCCATTAACAGCATTTGCATATTTTTTTAGATTCCAAAATACCCAACATTTAATTTGAAGAATATTAATTAGTATGTTTAGTTATTGGTTTGTTTGTTTTAAAGAGGAAAGACTTCTTTTGGCTTATAGATTCAGTCCAGTGTGGTAGGAGATTATAAGGAACAAGATTCCTAATCCCATGGTCACCTGGAAACACGGAGACATAATGTCCAAACTTATGGCTTCTAGTTTCCCTGCTCTTTTCTGTCCTGGACTTCAGCCTGCCATATTTAGAGTAGGCATTCCCTCATTCATTAATCCTCCATAGAAATGCTCTTAAAGGGTTATTTTTGGTTGGGAGGATTTTCATGACTGCTTCTATTTCCTTTGAGGTTCTAGGTTCATTTAAATTGTTAACTTACTCTTGATTTAACTTTGGAAAGTGGTATCTATCAAGAAAACCATCCATTTCATTTAGGTTTTCCTTTTTTGTGTATATAGGTATTTGAAGTATGATCTAATGATTCTTTGGATTTCCTTGATGTCTGTTGTTATATCCCCTTTTTCATTTCTGATTTTATTAATTTGGATACTCTCTCTGTGTCTTTTAATTAATTTAGCTAAAGGTTTGTTTATCTTGTTGATTTTCTCATTAAAAAATAAATAGCTCCTGGTTTTCTTGATTCTTTGTATTGTTCTCTTTGTTTCTAGGTTATTGATTTCAGGCCACAGTTTGATTATTTCCTGCAGTCAACTCCTCTTGGGCATGTTTGCTTCCTCTTTTTCTAGAGCTTTCAGGTAAGCTGTTAATGTGCTAGCATGAGCTGTCTTGACTTTCTTTATGAGGGCACTTATTGTTATGAACTTTTATCTTAGCCCTGCTTTCATTTTTTCTAATAAGTGTAGGTATATTGTGCCTTCATTTTCATTGAATTCTAGAAAGTCTTTATTTCCTCCCTGACCAAGTGGTCATTAAGTAGAAAGTTGTTCAATTTCCATCAGTTTGTAGGCATTCTATTGTTTCTGTTGTTATTGAAGTCTGGCTTTAATCCATGATAGTCTGATAGAATACAAGGTGTTATTTCAATTTTTTAATATTTTTTGAGGCTTGATTTGTGTTCGAGTATATGATCAATTTTGAAGAAGGTTTTATGAGGTGCTGAGAAGAAGGTATATTCTTTTGTGTTTGGATAGGATACTCTATAGATATCTATTAGGTCCAATTGACTCATGATGTTTGTTAGTTTCATTATTTCTCTGTTTAGTTTCCATCTCACTCATCTGTCCATTGGTGTCTGGATACAAATTAACTCAAAAAGACAGCAACCCTCCTTTATACAAGCAACAAAAGGGCTGAGAAAGATATTAGAGAAACAACACCTATCACAATAACAAAGATTAATGTAAATATCTTGATGTAACTCTAACCAAGCAAGTGAAAGACCAATATGACAAGAACTACAAGTCATTGAAGAAGATTTTCAAAGATAAATCTCTCATGCTTGTGGACCTGTAGGATTAACAGTAAAAAATTGCCATCCTGCCAAAAGCCATGTATAGATTGAATGCATTTCCCATCAAAATTCCAACACAATTTCTTACAGACCTGGAAAAAGCAACCATTAACTTCATATGGAAAAAATAAAAGAGCCACGACAGCCAAAATAATTCTGTACAATAAAAGAACTTCTGGAGATATCACCATCCCTGATTTCAAGCTATATGACAGAGCAATAATAATAAAAACTGTATTGCATTGCCACAGAAACAGACAGGTTGATCAAAGGAACTGAACTAAAGAGGCAGAAATAAATCTACACATTTGCAGGAACTTGATTTTTGATAAAGAAGCCAAAACCATACAGTGGAAAAAAGAAAGCATATTCAACAAATGGTGCTGGTCTAACTGGGTGTCTACATGTAAAACATGCAAAAAGACCCATATTTATGACCCTGCACAAAACTCAAGTCCAAGTGAATCAAAGACCATGACATAAAATCAGAGACTCTGAATTTATTAGAAGACAATGTGGGGAAAATTATGGAACTCACTGGCATAGGAGACAACTTCTGGAACAGAACACCAACAGCACAAGGCTCTGAGATCAACAATTAATAAACGGGATCTAACGAAACTGAGAAGCTTTTGTAAGTCAAAGGAACTGTCAACTGTCAATAGAACAAAATGGCAGCCTACACATTGGGAAAAGATCTTCAACAACCCTACATTAGACAGAAGGATAATATCTAAAATACAAAAAGAACTTAAAGAAATTGAACATCAATAAATCAAATAATCCAATTAAAATTGGGATACAGAGCTAAACTAAAAAAAAAATCACAACAAAGGAATCTCGAATGGCTGAGAAGCACTTAAAATACTCAATGTCCTTAGTCGTCAGAGAAATGCAAATCAAAATGACTCTAAGGCCTTCCCCACTTTTTCTTCTAACCAAAATAATGTGTCTGGTTTCATGTTGCAGTCTTTGATCCACCTGGACTTTAGTTTTGTGCAGGGTAATAAGTATGGATCTATTTGCATTTTTTTTACATGTAGACTTCCAGTTAAACCAGCACCATTTGTTGAAGATGCTATCTTTTTTGCATTGTATGGTTTTGGCATCTTTGTCAAAGATCAGATGTTCATAAGTGTGTGGGTTTATTTCTGGGTCTTCTGTTTGGTTCCATTGATCCACCATTCTGATTCCATGCTAGTATCATGCAATTTTTATTACTGTTGCTCTATAGAACAGCTTAAGATTGGGGATGGAGATACTTCCAGAAGATCTTTTATTGTAGAGGATTGTTTTAGCAATTGAACTCATTGGTACAGGAGACAACTTCCTGAACAGAACACCAACGGCACAGGCTCTAAGAGCAACAATCAATAAATGGGACCTCATGAAACTTAAAAGCTTCTGTAAAGCAAAGGACACTGTCATCAAAACAAAATGACTGCCTACAGATTGGGAAAGAATCTTCACCAACCCTTTATCTGACAGAGGGCTAATATCCAGTATATATAAAGAACTAAAGAAGCTGAAAAGCAACAAACCAAGTAATCTGAGTAAGAAATGGGGAACAGAGCTAAACAGAGAATTCTTGATAGAGGAATATCAAATGGCAGAGAACACTTAAAGAAATGATCAACCTCATTAGCCATCAAGGAAATGCAAATCAAAATAACCCTGAGATTTCACCTTACACCCATCAGAATGACCAAGATTAAAAACTCAAGGGACAATACATGCTGGAGAGGTTGTGGAGAAAGGGGCACCCTCCCTCACTGCTGGTGGGAATGTAAACTTGTACAACCACTCTGGAAATCAATCTAGCACTTTCTCAGACAACTAGGAATAGCACTTCCTCAAGATTCAGCTATACCACTCCTAGGCATATATCCAAAAGATCCTCAAGTACACAATAAGAACATTTGCTCAACCATGTTTATAGCAGCTTTATTTGTAATAGCCAGAAGCTGGAAATAACTCAGATGCCTCTCAACTGAAGAATTTATTCAGAAATTGTGGTACATCTACATGATGGAATATTAGTCAGCAATGAAAAATAAGGAAATCATGAAATTTGTAGGTAAATGGTGGGAACTAGAAAAGATCATCCCGAGTGAGCTGTTCCAGAAGCAGAACGACACACACGATATATACTCACTCTCTCTCTCTCTATATATATATATAATATATATATAAACATGTAATATAAGATGAACCTACTAACATCTGTACATCTAAAGAAACTAATCAAGAGGGAGGACCCTGCCTAAAATGCTCAATCCCCATCACGAAAGGCAAAGAGGATGGTCATCAGAAGAAGGAGAAAAGAGGGAACACATCAGGAGCCTGACACAGAGGGCCTCTGAAAGGCTCTGCCCTGCAGACTATCAAAGCAGATGCTGAGACTTATGAACAACTGCATGGAATCTTATGAAAGAAGTGGGAAATAGTAATATCTGGAGAGTACAGGTGCTCCACAAGGACAGCAACAGAACCAGAAATTTGAACAGAAGGGTCTTTCTGGAGACTCATACTCCAACCAAGTACCAAGCATGGAGATAACCTCGAACCCCTGCACAGATGTAGCCCATGGCAGTTCAGAGTCCAAGTGGGTTCCAAGAGTAATAGAAACAGGGACTGCCTCTGACATAAACTGATTGGCCTGCTCTTTGATCACCTCCCCCTGAGGGGGGGTAGCCTTACCAAGCCACAGAAGATGACAATGCAGCCACTCCTGATGAAATCTGATAGACTAAGAATAGAAGGAAGGAGAGGGGGGTCATCCCCTTTCAGTGTACTTGGGGAGGGGCATGAGAGAAGAAGGGGAAGGGAAGGTGGAATTGGGAGGGGAGGAAGGAGGGGTTTATGGTGGGATAAAAAGTGAATAAAGTGTAATTAATAAAATTTAAAAAAATGACCTAAGATACCAACTTACACCAGTAAGAATGGCTAAGAACAAAAACTCAAGTGACAACTCATGCTGACCAGGATGTGGAGAAAAGGGAACATTCCTGCTTCGCTGTTGAGAGTGCAAACTTGTACAACCTCTCTGGAAATTAATCTTGTGCTTTCTCAGAAAATTGGAAGTAGTTCTACCTTAAGACCCTGCTGTACCACTCCTGAGCATATATCCAAAAGATCCTCCGCCATACAACAAATGCATTTGTTCAACTATGTTCATAGTAGCTTAATTTGCAATAGCCAGAAACTCAAAACAACCTGTATGTCTCTCAACCAAAGAATGGATACAGAAAGTGTTGTATATTTTAACAATGAAATACTACTCAGCTATTAAAATCAAAGATATCATGAAATTTGCAGGCAAATGGATGGAAAAGATCATCCTAAGTGAGGTAAACCAGACCCAAAAAGATGCACATGGTATATACTCACTTATAAGCGCACATTAGACCTGTAGCACAGAATAACCACACCACAATCCACACACCTGAAGAAGCTAAGTAACAAGAAGGCCCAAGGGAGACTGCTGGAATCCTACTCAGAAGGGGAAATAGAATAGAGAGCAGAAGGATAGAAAGAGAGGGAACTGGGAAGAAGATGGAATGGAGAGGGAAACCAGAATAGGCATCAGATGTGAGGCAAACTGGGATGGAAGGTGAGAGGGCTGGGAACAAAAGGAGAAAATGGGGAGAGACATCTCTTTGTCAAGCTGGAGTCCTGAGACAAAGTAGGCTTCTGGGAGGTTATGAGTGTGATTCTAGCTGAGACTCCTAACATGGAGACATGAAGACTGAAGTGACTACTTCCTAGCCAGGCAGTACTAGTGGAAGAAGGGGAACAACAACCTTCTGTTAAAATCTGGTTCCAAAAATTGCCCTACCTACAAGAAATGTCAGGATAAAGAGGGAACAAAGATTGAGGGAAAGTCCAACAATAATTGGCCCAATCTGAGACTCACCCCACAGTAAAGAGCCAGACCCTGACACTATCAGTGATGCTATGCTGTGCTTGCAGACAGGAGCTCAACATGACTGTCCTCTGGGAGGCTCCAGCTGGGAGTGCATTAAGACAGATTCTGGGACTTGCTGCCAACATGGGGCAGAGCTCCTGAGGGCCTGTGGATGTGTTTGGGGAATGATGGAAGGACCCGAGGGAACAAAAAACTCACAGAAAGACCAACAGAGACACCTAACCCAGTCCCATGGGGGCTTACAGAGAATGAAACATAAACTAAGGAGCACATAGGGTCTGGACCTAGGCCCCTGTACATATGTGGTTGGTGGGCAGCTTGGTCTTTGTATCGGGCACCTGGCAAGTGGAGGCAGGGAGCTGTATCTAACATGGACTCTATTGCCAGCATTTGGATCATGTCCTCCTGGCAGCATTGTCTTGCCTGGCATCAGGGGATGAGGCTATGTTCAGTCCTGATGTGACTTAATGTGCTGGGAAGGGTTGATAATGAGTGAGGAGGATCTCCTTGTCTTAGGTGAAAGGGAGAGGGGAGGAGGGAAGGAGGGAAAAGAGGGGCTAGGAGGAGAAGAAGGAGAGGGTACCGTAAATAAACTGAAAAACACTTCTTACAGATAGGTCTAAGAGAGTGCTGAGAAGATATGCTAGGCACTTCTCAATTGATCACATTTAATTCTGTTCACTGGGAGAGCCTCTAAGTGAGCTCCTGAGTTCTTTTAGAAGTCATAGAAGTTTTATTTCCTTGGAGTCTCCTAGAGCAAGACATACTAGTTATATAATTTCATATAACTTTTGCTTCAGATCTGTAGTGAGTCTTTATTGAGTTCTGATAATTTTTTTCTAGCACATACACAAAAAGTTATTTAGGAGTCACTCTCTGGGCCACTCTTTCTGGCTCCTCTTTTTGAAGTTTCCTGAGCCTTGGGGAGAGGGATTTTATGAAAACATCCATTTAGGGATGAGTATCTATCTATCTATCTATCTATCTATCTATCTATCTATCTATCTATCTATCTATCT
>NW_026591816.1:4569483-4575871 GCF_907164565.1 Psammomys obesus | reverse complement strand
TCTATCTATCTATCTATCTATCTATCTATCTATCTATCTATCTATCTCCATCAGCATCAGCATCAGCATCTCTACCTCTCTGCATAATATCTGACTGTGGATTTCTATATTTTTTCTCATCTGCCACAGAAGCAAACTCTTCTGATGATGGCTGAACAATACACTGATCCATGAATATAGCAAACATAATTAGGAGTCATTTTTCACTCTGATTTTCTTTTCTTCGTTTAATACCAGTATAATTTAGTTTTACCATAGGTCACCAGGTTATCTAGTCTCTGGATCTTGACCACCCAAGTAGTGTTGGGTACAGAATCCCTCTTGCAGAGTGGGACTCATGTAAAACCAGCTATTGGTTGGTTACTTCCACAAGATTTGTGCCACCATTGTATAAGCATATCTTACAGGAAGGACACTACTGTGTATCAAAGAGGTGGTGGCTGTGTTTTTGCTTCTATTTTGGTAGTGTATAGAGTATGTTTATTTACCAAAGATGCTAGAACATGGGAGTGAAGACTGTGTAGGCACCAGCTCAACATCTCTATTAAAGACTAGACTCACAACCAAAAAGATAATAATAAAACATTGAAACATTTTAAAGATTTCTTTTTATTTGTGTTTGGGCGCACGTGTGTGTGTGTGTGTGTGTGTGTGTGTATAACAGTTATGTGGGTGTCCATGGAACACGGAAAAGGCATTGCATCCTGAGGAGATGGAATTACAGGTGGCTGTGAACTGCCTTACTGATGGCTCATGTCTTAAACCCCAAAACTATTTTATGACTGACCAAAACTGAATTGTATTTTTAACAATAATGTATAGGTTACTGACATGTATTATGTTTATACAGTTTCTGTTACCATTAATAACTATGTCAGAATTCATCTGAAATGCTTCAGTATTATGCCATTAAGTTCCATGGTAAGCTGTTCATCTTCCATATCTACATGAAAATCTGTGGTTTTTTTTTTTTTTTTAGTCCAGAATTAGTATTATTCGCTATTTCAGATCAATCTTCTATAAACATCAATTATGGTGTTTAGCAGAACATTTTAGTACAGAATCAATTTCATTTATTGGTTTTCATTTAAGCTATATACAATAATATAGCATAGTAACAGGATAAAAACAGTTTCACATAATGTTAGGACTGTGCTTGAAGAGATGTGGGCTGTAGTTTGCTTGTTTGTGTTTTAAAGTACTTTCGATAGTTATTGAATGTAGCAAATGACCAAATATTGACCCAGTACAAATGCCAAATCACTAATATTTTCTGATACAGATATTGAGAGATGTATGTTTAATATTGTTTTAAAACCTCAAAATTTATGCATAAAATGTCAAAAGAACTTGTATTCACCTGATGTAATTGTCTTCTTAGAGGCTTGCTGCTACATAAGCTCACCCTTTCTAGCTTTCTCTGAACTCTAGCTGGCATGTTCAACTTGGCTGTTTGTGCTCAAGTTCTGTCCATTCTGACTGCTCCAATCTGTCTTCCCTTGGCTTTTCACTGGAGTACTCTCCTTAGAAAACTGACCCTGAACTCCACAAACTGAATTTCACTGTGCTCACTCCCAGCCGACTGCTCAACTTGACTCCACTGCACTGGACTGATTGAAATGCACTCAATTGACAGAACTCATTGAACTAAACTCAACTCTACTATACTGTTTTTTACTGAGCTTTACTCTATTCTACCATACCCTATGCTAATCTGCTCTACTGTATTGTCTTCTCTACTCTCTTTCTATTGTACTCTTCTCTCCTGTGTTCAACTCTATTCTTCTGCTCTTTCCTGTCTGTTCTCATGGTATTTGGTTGCATCCTATCTCTGACTCATCCTGTCAAATGTTTCTTGGATTTGTCACTTTATTTGTCCCTCAATTAAATGACATTGTATAATCTAGCCAGAGGGGTTAATGGTGTGGCATGTCTACTCTAGTTGGATCACACAAACCTAGATCTTTGGATATGATCCCTTTCCAGAGCAGCCATGTAGTTTGGTTAAAATTTCTATATAATAAAATATAGTTATTTTCTTATATGTGAATTAAGTTGTAATTTATAAGTATAAGAAACCCCAAATTGGCAGACATTGACCAGCATTTGAAAATAAGGACTTGGGGGCAGAACCAAGATGGCGACTAGCACACACAGCTTCTGAGCTGTGGAACAGCTGAACGTCTGAGTTGGTGAGTGGAATGATTTCTGAACCCTGGAAAACAACGGTGAGGCTTTCTAAACAACAGGGAACATTGCATGAGGTGAAAACTTTGGTCTTGGGTCACCGGGGGACTTGTTTGGGGAAGGAGAGAAATGATCCTTTGATCTCTGGCACTCCTCTCCCCCAGACCTCCCTCCTCCTCGGCACAGCGGACTCAGTGAGATTCTCAGCATAGACCTAACTGCCTGGGGTCTGCAGCAGCTGAGGCAAAGCTCCTAGCACTTTAGCAGCAACTGCCAGCGGTATGGGTCTCAGAGTCTCAGACCCATGTGGTGGCAACATCCTGCCAGGGCCGGAGTCTGCTAGCCGCCATACTGGCTCCACAGGATTGCAATCACTGATGGTACAGCCCGTCCAACCCCACAGTGACAGAGAATAGGCTATATACTCACCAAAACCAGGCAGAAACACCATACAAGCTAGGCACACCAGGCGCTGGGCCTCCCAAGCTTGGAGAGCACAGTGGAGAGCCCCCAGGACTTCCCAGAAAACATCTGGACTGGCAACCCAGTCTCCAACTACAGCAGGACTTCCTAACCTGGCGGTGGAGCAGCACTGAGCTGGCGGGGCACATCAGCCCTCCAGCTTAAGACCAACCAGGGCCAAACCAGAGAACAGAGAGGCTAGTTACCCCAATCCCAGCTGATGTGACCACTTTGAGATCTCCAGCTGCAGCGGGACCTCCTAACCTGGCAGAAGCAGCAGCACTGAGCTGGCGGAGCACATCAAACAAGCAGGGCCAAACCAGAGAGCAGAGAGCCCAAATACCCCGATCCCTGCCAAGTGACCTACCTGAGAGTGAGTGCACCCTTGAGAATCTGCAGAGCCCCAGATTCAGGGTCCTTCTAAAACAGAAGCCAGGCATCAAACCCCTCCCATCCACATACCCACTTTCGGGAAACAGAGGGGCACTTGGGACATTGAAGCCCCTGCTCTGTGGGTCCAATTGAGGAATTAAGGCAGTTAATGCCAGAAATTGCACAGCAACCATCACTAGTGCCTGCTACATATACAGTGTAGAGCCCCTCCCACACACTCAAGGGTTCAACATTATCTATCACTCTGTCCCCTGAGACACACTTCCATGCACACTTCCACACACACAAAAACATACACAAACACACACACACACACACACGCCTGCATTTTCTCCATTTGCACCTGCGTACTTTTCTCCCACAGGTACAGCTAGTCCTCAGCACACGCTGAGGACATGGGACCTCTCTCAGCTTCTTGAAGAACTCTCCAGACACCAGAGAGAAACAGTACCAGTCTGAACTGCAGAACCCGAAAACAAACAGGGAAGGATTCAGATAAGCCAATGGCCAGGGATAGGCGAAAGAACACTTCCAACATAAATCAGGACATCAAGACTTCACTAGGAATTCCCAAAATTGACAGATACCCCAATTCATCAGAAGCACCAAGAAAATGACTTTAAAGCTATGTTTACCCAACTATTTGAGGCTCATTAAGAGGAAACAAACAACTCTCTCAGAACAATAACCATGCAAATTCAGTCAGTTAAAGAGGAAATGAACAAATCTTTCAAAGACTTGGCCAGTCAATTGGAGGTAAAGAAAGAAGAAATAGACAAAATTCTTAAAGAAACACAGGCAAACATAGCCAAACAAATAGAAGCACAAGTCGAGATGAAATTAGTGGCATATAGAAAGGAAATGAACAACAACAACAACAAAAAAATAGAGACCATCATAGAGAGACAGGAATCCACATTCAAACAGATGAAGGAAAGGGTGCAAGGCATGAAAACAGAATTAGATTCAATAAAGAAAACACAAACTGAGAAAACCCTTGAGCTGGAGAACTTGGAGAAAAGATCAGGAATCGCAAAAGTAAGCATCACCAACAGAATACAAGAGATGGAAGAGAGAATCTCTGGAGCTGAAGATACACTTGCAGAAATTGATACTTCTCTCAAAGGAAAAGTAAAATTAGAAAAGTCCCAAACACAAAACATCCAAGAAATCAAGGACACCACCAAAAGATGAAATCTAAGAATAATAGGAATTGATGAAAGAGAAGACTGCAGGCTCCAAGGTCCAGAAAATATTTTCAAGAAAATCGTAGAAGAAAACTTTTCCAACTTAAAGAAAGAGATGTCCATAAATATACAAGAGGCCTACAGGACACCAAATAGACTAGACCAGAAAAGAAACACATCATATCACATCATAGCAAAACACTAAATCTATAGAACAAAGAAAAGATATTAAAAGTAGCAAGGAAAAAAGGCCAAGTAACATATGAAGGTAGACCTATCAGAATCACACTGGAGTTCTCATCAGAAACTATGATAGCCAGAAGGGCCTGGGCAAGTGTCATGGAGACTCTAAGAGATCACAAATGTCAACCCAGACTACTATACCCTGCAAAGCTTTCAATCAACATAGATGGAGAAAACAAAATATTCCATGACAAAGCTAAATTTATGCACTATCTACACAGCAAACCAGCCCTACAGAAGATACTAGAAGGAAAACTCCAATCCAATGAAAACAACTTCACCCAAAAAAACATGGCACACAGATAATATACCAACAAAAATGAAAAGAAAACAAGCAATGAAACACAGTAAGATCACCGACTCCAATACAAAAGAAACTAACATTTATTGGTCACTATTATCTACCAACATCAATGAACTCAACCCGCCAATAAAAAGAAACAGACTAACAGAATGGGTGTGAAAACAGGATCCAACATTCTGCTGCATCCAAGAAATGCACCTCTGCAACAAAGATAAACACTACCTCAGAGTAAAGGGCTAGAAAAATGTCTTTAAAGCAAACAGACCCAGAAAACAAGCTGGGGTAGCTATCTTGATATCTAATAAAATAGACTTTCAACCAGAATTAATCAAAAAAGATGAGGAGGAACACTACATTCTCATCAAAGGAAAAATCCACCAGGAGGATATAAAAATTCTGAACATCTATGCCCCAAATTAAAGACCATATACTTTCATAAATGAAACATTACTAAAACTTAAATCACACATCAATCCCAACACCTTATAGTGGGAGACTTCAACACCCCACTTTCACCAAGGGACAGATCATCTACACAGAAACTTAATAAGGAAATAGAGGTACTTACAGAGGTCCTAAATCAAATGGACCTAATAGACATCTACAGAACTTTCCACCTAAAAGCAAAAGAGTATACCTTCTTTTCAGCACCTCATGGAACCGTCTCCAAAATAGATGATATAGTTGGTCACAAAGCAAGCCTCAACAGATACAAGAAGATTGAAATAATCCCCTGTATTCTATCTGACCACCATGGAATAAAGCTGGATATCAACAACATTGGAATTAGAAAAAAGCCTACAAACACATGGAAGCTGAACAACTTGCTGCTCAATGATAGCTGGGTTAAGGAAAAAATTAAAGACTTCCAGGAATTCAATGAAAATGAAGGTACAACATACCCTAATTTATGGGAAACAATGAAAGCAGTGCTCAGAGGAAAATTCATAGCACTAAATGCCTTCAAGAAAAAATTTGTGATATCTCATACAAGCAACTTAAAGGCCCAACTTAAAGCCCTAGAGAAAAAAGAAGCAAATGCACCCAAGAGGAGCAGACGGCTGGAAAAAATCAAACTCAGGGCAGAAATCAATCAAGTAGAAACAAATAAAAGTATTCAAAAAATCAATGAAACCAAGAGCTGGTTCTTTGAAAAAAATCAGCAAGATAGACAAACGTTTAGCCAAACTAACTAAAAGGCAGAGAGAAACTATCCAAATCAGCAAAATCAGAAATGAAAAGGGGGATATAACTACAGACACTGAGGAAATCCAAGTGATCATTAGGTCATACTACAAAAGCCTATATGCCACAAAATTCAAAAATCTAAAAGAAATGGACAATTTTTTTGATAGATTCCATTTACCAAAATTAAGTCAAGATGAGGTAGAAAGATTGAATTGTCCTATTTCCCTGAAGGAAATAGAAGCAGTCCTTCACAGTCTCCCCTCCAAAAAAAGTCCTAAGCCAGACGAATTCAGTGCAGTATTCTACCAGACCTCCAAAGAAGTGCTAACACCAATTCTCCTCAAACTATTCCACAAAATAGAAACAGAAGGTACATCACCAAACTCATTCTATGAAGCAACAGTCACCCTGATACCTAAACCAC
>NW_026591816.1:4558542-4569473 GCF_907164565.1 Psammomys obesus | reverse complement strand
AAGGCACATACCTAAACATAGTAAAGGCAATATACAGCAAGCATATAATCAACATCAAACTCAATGGAGAGAAACTTAAATCAATACCACTGAAATCATGGACAAGACAAGGCTGCCCACTCTCTCCATACCTCTGCAACATAGTTCTTGAAGTCCTAGCCAGAGCAATAAGACAACTAAAGGAGATCAAAGGGATACAAATGGGAAAGGAAGAGGTCAAAGTGTCACTATTTGCAGATGATATGATAGTATACATGAGCGACCCCAAAAATTCAACCAGAGAACTCCTCCAGCTGATAAACACCTTCAGGAAAGTGGCATGATACAAAATCAACTCAAAAACATCAGAAGCCCTCCTCTATACCAAAGACAAAATGGCCAAGAAAGAAATTAGGGAAACAACACCCTTCACAATAGCCACTAATAACATAAAGTACCTTGGGGTGACACTAACCAAGCAAGTGAAAGACCTGTTTGAGAAAAACTTCAATTCTCTGAAGAAAGAAATTGAAGAAGATCTCAGAAGATGGAAAGATCTACCATGCTCATGGATTTTTAGGATTAACATTGTGAAAATGGCCATCCTGTCAAAAGCAATCTACAGATTCAACGCAATCCCCATCAAAATACCAACTCAATTCTTTTCAGACCTTGAAAAACAGATTCTCAGCTTCATGTGGAGAAACAAAAAACCCAGAATCTCCAAAACAATCCTGTACAACAACAGATCATCTGGAGGTATCTCCATCCCAGATCTCAAGTTGTACTACAGAGCAATAGTAATAAAAACTGCATGGTATTGGCATAAAAACAGAATGGAGGATCAATGGAACCGCATAGAAGACCCAGAAATAAACCCACACACCTATGAATACTCGATTTTTGACAAAGAAGCCAAAACCATTCAATGGAAAAAAAGAGAGCATCTTCAACAAATGGTGCTGGTCCAACTGGATGTCTACATGCAGAAAAATGAAAATAGATCCATATATATCACCCCTCACAAAAGTAAAGTCCAAGTGGATCAAAGACCTCAACATAAAACCAGATACTCTAAATCTGTTAGAAGAAAAAGTGGGGAACAGCCTAGAACTCCTTGGCACAGGAGACAACTTCCTGAACAGATCACCAACAGCAAAGGCTCTAAGAGCAACAATCAATAAATGGGACCTCATGAAATTGAAAATCTTCTGTAAAGCAAAGACACTGTCATCAAAAAAACAAAACAAAACAAAACAAAACAAAAAACGATTGCCTATAGATTGGGAAAGAATCTTCACTAACCCTTTATCTGACAGAGGACTAATATCCAGTATATACAAAGAACTAAAGAAGCTGAAAAGCACCAAACCAAGTAATCCAATTAAAAAATGGGGAACAGAGCTAAACAGAGAATTCTCGACAGAGGAATATCGAATGGCAGAGAAACACTTAAAGAAATGCTCAACCTCATTAGCCATCAGGGAAATGCAAATCAAAATGACCCTGAGATTTCACCTTACACCCATCAGAATGGCCAAGATGAAAAACTCAAGTTGACAACACATGCTGGAGAGTTTGTGGAGAACGGGGAACCCTCCTCCACTGCTGGTGGGAATGTAAACTGGTACAACCACTCTGGAAATCTATCTACCACTTTCTAAGACAATTAGGAATAGTGCTTCCTCAAGACCTAGCTATACCACTGCTAGGTATATACCCAAACTTTGCTCAAGTACACAAAATGATACTTGCTCAACCATGTTTGTAGCAGCTTTATTTGTAATAGCCAGAACCTGGAAAGAACCCATATGTCCATCAACGGAGGAATGAGTACAGAAATTGTGGTATTTTTACACAATGGAATACTACTCAGCAATCAAAAAGGAGGAAATCATTAAAATGCAGGCAAATGTGGGATATAGAAAAGATCATTCTGAGTGAAATATCCCAGAAGGAGAAAGACAAACACGGTATGTACTCACTTATATAAACCTATAAGGTATGACATACATAATGAATTCTATACACCTAAAAACGTTTATCAAGAGTATGGACATGGGGTAAGATGATCAATCCTCGTTTAGAAAAACAGATGGGATGTGCAGTGAACGTATGACAGGAGTCTACTGAGTGCATCTGAAAGACTCTAACTAGCAGTGTTTTCAAAGCAGATAGAAAGACTCATGACCAAACCTTCAGCAGAGTACAGGGAATCATATGAAAGAAGGGGAGTTAGTATGATGAGGAGAGTATAGGAGCTCCACAAGGACCAAATATATCTGGGCACAGGGTCTTCTCAGAGACTGTTATTCAACCAAGGACCATGTATGGATATAACCTAGAACCTGTGCTCAGATGTAGCCTGGTTTCCCATTGTGAGGGGAACAAGGACTATTTCTAACAGGAACTCAATGACTGGCTCTTTAACCTCCCCACCCCCCAAGGGAGGACCAGTCCTGTTAGGCCACAGAGGAAGGCTTTGCAGCCAGTCCTGAAGATACCTGATAAAACAGGATTGGATGAATGGGCAGGAGGTCCCCTCCATCAGTGGACTTGGAAAGGGTCACGGTAGAGAAGAGGGAGGGAGGGTGGGGTTTGGGGGGAATGAGGGAGGGGGACATGGCTAGGATACAGAGTTAATAAAATATAACTGATAAGAAAAAAAAATAAATTAAATTAAAAAATAAAAAATGAGGAAATAATGAAATTTGCAGGCAAATATTGGGACCTAGAAAAGATCATTCTGAGTGAAGTATTCCAAAAGTAGAAAGACTAACATTGTATATACTCGCTTATATAGACCTACAAGATATGATAAACATAATGAATTCTGTATACCTAAAGAAGATAAACAAGAAAGCAGACACGAGGTAAGATGATCAATCCTCACTTAGAAAGACAAATGTAATATGCATTGGACACATGATAGGAGTCTACCGCAGAAAGCATCTGAAAGACCCTACCAAGCAGAGTTTCAAAAGAGATACTAAGTCTCATAACCAACCCTTTGGCAGAAGGGGAGTTAGTATGACGGAAAGAATAGGAGCCCCACAAGGACCAAATATATCTGGGCACAGGGTTTTTTTCTGAAACTGTTTCTCCAACCAAGGACCATGTATGGATATAACCTAGAACCTTTGCTCGGATGAAGCTCATGGTAGCTCAATAACCAATTGGTTTCCCATAGTAAGTGGAACAGGGACTATCTCTGACAGGAACTTAATGGCAGTCTCTTTGACCTCCCCACCCCTCAAGGGCGGAGCAGTCCTGCTAGGCCACAGAAGAGGACTTTGCCGATACCTGATAAAACAGGACCAGAGGAAAGGGGAGGAGGTCCTCCCCAATCCATGGACTTGGAAAGGGGCAGGGATAAATTGAGGGAAGGATGGTGGGATTGGGAGGGAATAAGGGAGCAGGATACAGCTGGGATACAGAGTAAATAAAATGTAATTAATAATAATAAACAAAAAAAGAAATGAAGGACTTTAGTTAAGTGTCATTAACCTGAATTTTAAAGAAGAAAAGTACCAACTTGTCACTTGACTCTGTACTTAATAAAATCATCTAATTTACCCTTGAAGAAATGTTGCAACACAATGGAGGATGATAGAGTTCAATGCTATTCATTCTGGTGAGAAAGGACTTTAATTAATTAAGCAGTCACAGTTGTGCTAAGTATAATAGAGAAAACAAGTGTCAGGCTTCTTATCAGTGTGCAGAATGGCAGTCATGTCCTTACAAGTCTTCACTGGATTCTTTTATTGGGCTGTACCATTTTCTTAAACCTTGCAGCTTGCTTTACTTCTCCCTGCAGCAAAAGCCTGCCATTGGTGATGTCCAAATGCCATACACTTTGGAAGCCTTCATAGCTCTTATAAGAGTGGACTTAACTTGTCTGTTCTGCCACTCAGACATCTTTCTCACCCTCCCAAGAGTGCTATAGCACTTCAGATTATTTAGCACTTTAATAGTTTTTTTTTTTAAAAAAAAAAAAAGGAACCTGTATATTCCTCCAGCAAGGTGACATTCATTGTTTTCCAGTAACCACCAAAATAGAAGAAAATGGAAGTTATGTGTAAGTGGTGACTAAGTGCTTTACTGGTTTTAAAGGAAAAAAAAATACAGAGGAAGGTTTTGAATCATAGCACTAATATCGTTTGACTTTAGTCAGATCCCTGTACCTTTTAATGTTTTCTCCTGAGGGAGTGAAAGATATGTGCAGACCCATATCTTTGAATAATAGCATTACTAATAGGGCATAAAAGACCATTTGATGTCACTAATTAGTAGCTAAACCATGAACTTTCATCACCCTGTAGTTTCCATTTTTTAATCTTCATGCACAAGTGCAGCCTTCTATTTATTACAAGTTATGACAGAAAATTTCTGCATGCAAATTTGAGAAAAATCACTTCCTTGTTTTATTTTTGTTTCTAGTGAAATAAAGTTTTAAAGTAAGATATTACCCTTTGCTATCTGCTCACCACATCCAGTTTTCTAAGCTACTCTTTTAATCCACCAATGTTCTAGCTGTCTAATTCAGCTAAGAGAACAGCTGGGGAAATAGTCACCTGGAAAATTATGCATGGAGACAACAATGAATACATATAAAGTTCTGGCTCATGCAGGAAGGTGATATTGAATGTTGCATTCTTCTTTTCTAGCGATGACCTTTCTTAAACCCTATCTGGAATTCTCACTATTCTCCATAATTTAATCAATGGGATGTAGAAGAAATATGTCTGTAAGAGATTTACAGAATTGTTTCCTTATGTATATTGTGGGTTTTGTGTTGGTATTTAACTGATCTATTCTTTAATATTTAAAGTATTTTAAAAATCTTTTTACTTACATTTCATAACTCTTTGTAAACCAACTGCATATATTCATCTTCTCCCAGCCCCTTCATACACACTTCATGAAACATTGGTGATGTCTGCTCAGTATATTCAAGTCCAAGGTGAATTCATCATACCAGTTAAAAATGGCTAAGACTCTTCCCTATCTGCTGGATAAATAATGCAATCTTGTGATCCTTGTTGAGAAACAGATCAATAAAAATTTCAAAACCCCACTAGACAAAGAAAATCCTCAGCCCGCCTCCTGTAATGACTGTGCTGAGAGGTTTCAGTTTGCGATTCTTTTGGTGTCTGCAGTGGATGGGATGCACTCTAGGGTATAAGTGCTGCATATGCAATTTGATGATGGTGACCTATTGATAGCCTTTGACCTGTGGGACACTGAAAGAAGAAAGAGATCGCAAGAAAAAGGAACAGCACACTAGCCTTCAACTATAGGTAAACAAAAAGCTGGAACGCCAATAGATTTAAATAACTGTGTAGAGCCATTCACATCGCTCCCTATCATATGCCCAAAGACTGAATGCTTTATTTAGTCTATAATTAGATTATTTGTTATACACATTTCCTTATTTCCATTTTCTAATTTAAATATTATTATGTAACAATAATAAATTTAAATAATAAGTAATAAATTTTCTAATTTAAATATTATCATATTTCCCAGAGATTCTCAGGGAAATATGAAATTTAGTTACTACAACCTGGTTGTAGTTGGTTATACATAATCCAAGAATTTCACCATATGGTGGATAAACCTTTTCCAAATAACCGTTACCAATAGTCTGCCACTATAACTAACCATCTGTAGAATAATTATTTTATTTTTCTTCATTTATTATTTAGCAGATCATAATTTACTTTATCCTTTTAAACCTGGGAAGACTCTGCAAAACACCAAGGTTCTTGCTAATATTTATGCTTCATAATCTAGTATGTACTTCATGAGTGTAAGCGGATTTTAATATCTCCTTAGCTAAAGCATTAGTAACTAGCTGTAAATGTTGTAAAATTAATTCATCATACATACAGAAAACATTACATTATATGTGTGTATTTAAATTTTATTTACTTTGAGGCTATACATTGATTATTATTACACCTGTATAACATTGTTACACAGTGTTATTCTGGGCTTCATTCAGGTATTTGTTGTTAATGGATTCAGTATCCTATAGGAAAACAACAGCATGTGTGCACATTCGGTGGGAAATACAAGTATGTACATATTTAAATGTATATAAAATGTATATAAATTACAATAAAATAAGTTACATATTAATTACCAATATGTTTTTAGTAAAGCGTTGTAACTTTTTTGAAAAAAAAAAAGAATATGTATATATTCTCTTTATTAAGGCTGTATAAACATCTGTGCTTGCTTGAAAGAGAATAGTTCCCATAGGTTTATATATTTGTATGCTCAGCCCCAATTTATTAGAACTGTTTGAGAAAAATGAGATCTAATAGGAAGTGTGTCCTCAGTGGAGAGAATGTGTCACTGGGTGGGATCTGACTAAAGCCCAAGCCAGGTCCCGGTTCTTTCTCACTTACTCAGGCCTGTGAATCAGGATATAAGCTCTCAGCTATGGTTTCAGCACGATACCTGGCTGCTGGATGTTGTGCTATCTCCCTGCCATGATCAGGGGCTCATCCTCTGAATGAGTTTGCTTACACTTGTAAGTCTCTCATATTAAATTAGATTTTCTTAGTATTGATTTCTTCTGAAAATCAAGTTGCAATCATCCACAGAGGCTGTGTGAACTTGTTCGCCATAGCTAGCAGAGCTCAGCTTACAGTGTACAAGTTCTAGATTTTTCCCATATTTATCTAATACATGATCTAGTTTCCTCCGTTGTTCAGTAGGGTCTCTAAGGTTATTGGAACATCGCTCAATGAAGCAATGCCACTCTTTTTACTTACTTAATCTATGTGCTCCTTCATTAGTTTATGTGCGCTACAAGCGTGTAGGCGCCTGTGAAGTACAGACAGTACAGGAACCCCTAGAACCTCAGTGAAGAACACCACAAGCAGAGTGGGCAGCTGGAGACAGAACCCAGCAGAAACAACTGCTAACAACTGAGGCATCTCTTCTGCCATCGAGAAGATTCCTTTTATTAGGACGGTTTTAATTTTTTAGCTTTCAATCAGTACAAGTACACATGCAGATCTATATTTCAGTAGGATTTGTTGATTTTAATTAGAATCACTCACATAAATTTACGTGTAAATGCTTTCATTTGTGATATTACACCCTTAGGGATATTTTGCCATGCAGTTCTTTATGTTCACATGTGACACAGCAGCTAAGACTAGTGAATCCTCATCCTTGTTGTCAGTTTACATAGTAACTCCAGGAACTATGAATGCTAGTCCTCAGGTAGGAGAGTTTCAGATCTAATTGTGTCATTTTTATAGGGGAGAAATAATTTGCTCTCTGTAAAATTAATCTACAAATATAATTGGTTTAAATTAAATAAATAAAAACTAATTTATATGTTATTTCCATCATTTTTGTTTCGTTCTTTAGATCTTTTTTTCACATTTGTTCATCTGTGCCTTCTATAAATTTTATTTTACACACTTTCCACTAGGTCTAAGGCATAGAAACAATGTGTATATTTGAATGCACATATTTATATTATTTTCTGAGTTAAACATATTAACAGCTTATTTTTATTTTTCTAATTCTTTATTAATTATATTTTATTCACTTTGTATACCCCCTGTGGTTCCCTCCCTCCTCCCATCCCAATCTCTCCTTTCCACCACCCTCTGCATGCATGCCCTTCCTCAAGTCCACTGATAGGGGAGGCCTTCTTTTCCTTCCTTCTGATCCTAGTCAATTAAGTCTCATCAGGAGTGGCTGCATTGTCTTCCTCTGTGGCTTGGTAAAGTTGCTCCCCCCTGAGGGGGAGGTAATTAAAGAGCAGGCCAATCAGTTCATGTCAGAGATGGTCTCTGTTTCTATTAATATGGAACCCACTTGGATCCTGAACTGCCATGGGCTACATCTGTGCAGGGGTCTTAGGTTATCTCCATGCATGGTCTTTTGTTGGAGTATCAGTCTCAGGAAAGACCTCTGTGCTCAGAATTTTTAGTTCTGTTGCTCTTCTTGTGGAGTTCCTGTCCTCTCCAGATTTTACTGTTTCCCACTTGTTTCATAAGATTCCCTGCATTCTGCCCAAGGTTGGCTATAAATCTTATCATCTGCTTTGATAGTCTACAGGGCAGAGCCTTTCAGAGATCCTCTGTGTTAGGCTCCTGACTTGTTCTCTCTTTTCTTCTTCTTCTGATGTCCATCCTCTTTGCCTTTCTGGATAGGAATTGAGCATTTTAGCAAGAGTCCTCCCTCTTGATTTGTTTCTTTAGGTGTACAGATTTTAGTAGGTTTATCATATATTATATATTTATATGAGTGAGTATATACCTTGTGTGTCTTTCTGCTTCTGGGATAGCTCACTCAGGCTGATCTTTTCCAGATCCCATCATTTACCTGCAAATTTCATGATTTCTTCTTTTTTTTTTTTTTTGGTTGGTTTTTTTTTTTTTTTTTTTTTTTTTTTTTTCTGAGTAATATTCCATTGTGTAGATGTAGCACAATTTCTGTATCTCCACTGAGGGGGCATCTGGGCTATTTCCAGCTTCTGGCTATTACAAATAAAGCTGTTACAAACATGGTTGAGCAAATGTCTTTATTGTGTACTTGAGCCTCTTTTGGGTATATGCCTAGGAGTGGTATAACTGGATCTTGAGGAAGCACTATTCCTAGTAGTCTGAGGAAGCTCCAGATTCATTTCCAGAGTGGTTGTACAAGTTTACATTCTCACCAGCAGTGGAGGAGGGTTCCCCTTTATTTCCAGCATGTGTTGTCACTTGAGTTTTTGATCTTAGCCATTCTGATGGGTGTAAAGTGAAATCTCAGGGTCATTTTGATTTGCATTTCCCTAATGACTAGGGACGTTGAACATTTATTTAAGTCTTTCTTTGCCATTCGATTTTCCTCTATTGAGAATTCTCTGGTTAGCTCTGTACTCTAGTTTTTCATTGAATTACTTGATTTGTTGCTGTTTAACTTCTTGAGTTCTTTATATATACTGGATATTAGTCCTCTGTCAGATATAGAGTTTGTGGAGATTCTTTCCCAGTCTGTACGCAGTCTTTTTGTTCTGAGGACAGTGTCCTTTGCTTTACAGAAGCTTTTTGGTTTCATGAGGTCCCATTTATTGATTGTTGCTCTTAGAGCCTGTGCTGTTGGTGTTCTGTTTAGGAAGTTGTGTCCTGTACCAATGTTTTGTGTTGGCTTTGTTGCCATAATGAGGCCTCAGAACACTTACATATAACACAACTATGGTCCAAAAAATTGCTGGATATGAGAAAAAATTACGGATGAATATTCAAGAAATATTTTATATCAGGTAGATTGATATCACCACCCTCTCTCTCTCCCAATAGTGATGTATATGTTTACAAATATGGTATACATAGATAAAGCTTCACACACTACATATATATATGCACCACATACACCATTTACATATACACAATATTTACATAAATATGTACACACATGATTATGAAGACATATTAATGCATACATATATTTTTCATGTACATATAATTTTTATGGGTAAATTATGTTGCTACCATTTGAATTTTAAGAGAAACTGTCTAAATTTATTCAATATTTGTATTATCATCCTGGATTCAAATTTTAATTATTACTACATTTTAATAATCTCTTAAATTACAATTCCATCTGGCTTATTATTTGTAAAGTTATGCTATCTTTTTGTTTAAGTAATTCAAGATGAAACTATAAACGGTACCCTAGCTTTGCTTTACTTTTAAAGTACTTTTTCAAGTATTTTACAGTAATTTGCAACACATAACAGCACTCTAAAGCATTTCGTTGCACTTCATGATACTTTAAATTTGAAAAAAAACTTGGGCTCTCTTTGGCTAACAAAATAACAACACGTAATACATTTCTGGTACTGGATGTTTTATTTGATGGCATAAGATATCTAGTAGAAGAAGTGTGACTCAATTTAATTTGCTTCATATATGTGTATAATTTAGGATTCTTCTATAGTAGTAGGATTGTATGTGGTCTCCCAAAAGCTGTTGTGTTCAGTCTCCCCTTTCCCATCTTTCTCCCTCTTTAATCAGCTATTCTAGATTCTTTCCTTCCTAACACTGTATTTTGTTTCTTCTTCCTTGGGAAACTCTTTCCTTGCTTCTGGCCCTTTACCAGGTATCTAACCTCCGTGGTTATTCAGATTATAATACGCACATATACAACTTAAAATCTAACATTCATGTACAAGATAAAACATGCAGTATTTGTTCTTTGGAATCTGTGTTACCTCACACAGGATCATCATTTCTAGCTCCATCCGTTTGTATGTATTTTGATAAAATCTATCTCTTCTTCACTACTCCCTCCCAACTGAATGTACTCTTTTTTTCAACTCACTTGTTCTGCTTAGTGCTACCAATGTGCACATTGGTGTAGGACCATTTAGTACAATTTAGACAGCCAATCAAAGGCCACATGTGAAGAAAAGATACCCTCAGCAATCCAGCAAACATAACTAGCAAATAGCCCCACATGGGAAGTAAGACTCTGCAAGATCCTTCCCATCCACTGCACACTTTTGGCTAGTTTGATATTGTCTAGGTCCTCTGAATGCAAATGCTGCTTCTGGTCAATATTTCTTTAATTTTGTAAAGTATGCTAATTTTTTCAAGAATAAGTAAAAAAATTCATTTTTAGAGTGTTTGCCAGTTAGAGTTATAATGTACAAAAATCTTTTTCAAAAAGTGCAGTATTTCAGTATATATTTATAACTACTATTGTAAAACTCGTATTTAAGAGTGTAAAAATTTCCATATATCCATTTAAACTGAACCAAATGAACAACTAATTGTAAGGAGAGAACCACTAACAACTGAATTTTACATAGGTTTTGGCTTAATGAAATCACTGCTACTCAATATGTCAATATTTCAATTATTTTTTAAGATTCTCTACGATATATTTATATATATATATATATATATATATATATATATATATATATATAT
>NW_026591816.1:4546053-4558442 GCF_907164565.1 Psammomys obesus | reverse complement strand
TATATATATATATATATATATATATATATATATATATATATATATACCTATATTTTGTGGTGACTACTCCTAAAAGCTAAATGTGATTGAATGGGAACACAGCTAACTAATGTGCAGAATGTTCAGTAGTGATCTTCAGAGTGAAGAACAGTGGATGAGACATGGATACACACATAGAGGCAGAAGAAGACAAGTGTTACATGAGGCAACATTGTCCTCACAATCCTCTGAGGTATACAGTTATTGTAAGCAGCTGGCTTTTGTTCCTAACTGGGCCACAGGTGAGGGGAAATATATGTGTCAAACCTTTAATTGTAACCTTTTCTGTCTTCTCATATTGGAATAGTGCCAATAACTCAGTGCCCATCAACAAATGATACTGTTCTCTCCCCTGCCACTCCCTATACAACCTAGCATTTCAGAATTCACAGCTCTAGATTTTACTGTTCTGGCAGCACAGAACCTGTGTGGTTTCATAAGTGTTTTATTTCTGCTGTTCCCATATGCTTCAGGAATATCTAACAAATGCATATAAAATAGTATTTCTAAGTGAATTTATTAAGGTAAATATGAGATAAGACGTACTTATCCATTTCTTGATTGACACCTGCTTGCCAGCACCCTCAGGTTGGTGCACTCTGAGTAGGGCCTGGCCAGTCTGCATGTGAAGAAGAGTGTTGGAAGTACATGACAAACTTCTGTATCCTGTATAGCCATTAACTTACCTATAACTCAAACTAAGTTAATAAATGAAGACAAACTAAAATATCCAGAATGTTTGTTGACAAAGAATGACTTCATTTTCACTCTGTAGCATTATTGCCTGGACATGGAATTTTTAGAAGAAAATGTTTTGGTTTGAATATTTGTACCCCTTAATCTTGTGCTGTTTGCTCCTAATGCCTTCTGAATACTTTTACTGATGCTAAACAACTTTTCATGCCATAGAAGGGATTCACCCTGACATATGACAAAACATCTTCTCTTGCTCGCTTCAAGACTTTCAAATTGTCTTTCAAAAATTTCAGCATGAATTTCTAGACATGTTCTCATTTACTTGTTTAAAAATTATTAAGCTTGAACATGTAAATTAATGTTTTTCCTTGAATATGAGAAGGTTTTATGTGTTATTATGTATTTTTCTCTTCTTTTTCTTTAGTCTTCTGGGACATTAATTATATACATTTTATCAGCTTACATTTTCAGTAAGTTTTATGAAGCTAGGTGTACATATTAATCTTTTAATGTTTGCTTTGATACCAAGTAATTTATGACTCGTTAAAAATATTTTATATTGAGCAGTAAACTATTGCTTCAGGCAAATAAAAAAATAGGTCGCCGAGTAAAATTGAGAATGACAAATAGATTGGATCTGTATATATGACAAATATTATACTGCTGATTGATGGAGAAAGGCTGGATTATCCAATAATTTTTTTTTACAAATGTAAATTTATAAAACAAAATTTAAATGAAAGCATACATTAATATCAATGACAAGTTTATTCCAAATTAAAATTCAATATTTTTTTCTAAATGTATTAAATACTTTCACAGAAACATAGCTTTATGATAGTGGAGTGTTGTGTTAGGGCCTTTCACAAGACCATTCATAGGAAAGGTCTCTCGGAGAACCAAACCACCTGATTTTCCACCTGTCAAAATCATCTGTGCATCAAAACATGAGATATAAAAATACAACAGGGAGGTAAGTTAATTTGGATGATGTTATCAACAATTACTGTTGTAGATAAAGTTTTTTTCAAGAATTAAACGATGAATATCCAATACAATGGAAAATGTTCTTGCGTAAAAGAGAAATGTGTCTTTATAATATTATACTCAAAACTCAGCAATACTTTCAAACTATACTATCGGAAGACAGTTATGCCTTCTGTCTGTGAGCAAAGCATAGTGACAGGGGTTGACTGTCTCCCATGAGCTAGGTCCCACGTTAGGTCAGTGATTGTTCCATCTTTACCACTACATTTCTAGTAAGCAAGTTCACATTTGGTTTGTAGGATTTTATGGGTAGAGTTCCACTTCCTTCTCTGGATGTCCCAACTGGCTACATGAAGTGGCCGCTTTAGGATCCTAAGCTACTACTGTTAGAAGTTTCAGCTGGGGTGACCCCCAGGGACTACCAGCAGCCTCAGGTCCCAAAGACTTCCATCCTCTCTCACAGTGGTCTCCCCACAACCCACAACCCCTGTACCCTGCACACCACATTTCCACCCCTGTTACCCTTCCCATGACCTCTGACCCTCTTCCCTATCTCCTTCAGATGCATACTTTATTTTATGTTGTGAGTGAGATTCAGCATCTTCACTTAGGCCTTCGTTGGCTTCATTGGGTCTGTGGATTGTAGCATGGTTGTCCTTACTTTATGGCTAATATTCACTTATAGGTGATTGCATACCAGGCTTAACCCAGCAGCTGATGGAAACAGATACAGAGTCTCACAGCCAAACAATAGATGAGACTGGGGAGTTTATTTGGAAGAATGGGAGGAAGTATTAAGAAAGTTGCAGGGGTCAAGGAATTGACAAGAAAACCTACAGAGTAACCTAACCAAGCCCCATGAAGACCTAAAAAGACTGAACCACAAATCAAAGAGCTTGCATGAACTGCACCTACAACCCCTACACATATGAAAAAGATGTGCAGCCTGCTCAACATGAGAGTCCCATAACAATTAAATTAAGGTCCATCTATGACTCTGTTATCTGCCTTTGCATACCTTTCCCATAGCTGAGCTGCCTTGTCAGGGCCCAGTGGGAGAGGATGATGAATTTGCTCCTGCTGTGATTTTGAGGTGCCTGGGTGTAATGGTATGACTTCAACACCTTGCCTTTTCTGAGAAAAAAAAAAGAGAGGGGTGGGAGTGGTGGAGGTGGCATGTGGCAGGGGCTAGAAAGAGAAGAGGAAGGGGTCTGTAAAGAGATTAAATTATACTGGATATTAGCCCTCTGTCAGATATAGGATTGGTGAGGATCATTTCCCAATCTGTAGGCAGTCGTGTTTGACAACAGTGTCTTTTGCTTTACAGAAGTTTTAAGTTTCATGAGGTCTTATTTATAGATTGTTGGTCTCAGAGCCTGTGCTGTTGGTGTTCTGCTCAGAAAATTGTCTCCTGTACCAATGAGTTCAAGGCTATTCCCCAATTTTTCTTCTAACTGATTTAATGTTTCTGGATTTATGTTGAGGTCTTTGATCTACTTAGACTTGAATATTGTGAAGGGTGAGAAGTATGGATCTATTTGCACTTTTTTACATATAGACATCCAATTAGACCAGCACCACTTGTTGAAGATGCTATCTTTTTTAGCATCTTTGTCAAAAATCAGGTGTCCAAAAGTGTGTGGGTTTCTTACTGGGTCTTCTATTCTGTTCTATGCAAGTACCATGCAATTTTTATTACTGTTGCTTGATAGTACAACTTGAGATCAGGGATGGAGATACCACCAGAAGATCTTTTATCGTACAGGATTGTTTTAGCAATTCTGGATTTCTTGTTATTCCATATGAAGTTGAGAATTTTTCTTTTAAGGTCTGTAAAGAATTGTGTTGGTAATTTGACAGAGGGCTAATATCCAGTGTATATAAAGAACACAAGAATTTGAAAAGCAACAAATCAAGTAATCCAATTAAAAAATGGGGAACAAAGCTAAACAAAGAATTCTCTGCAGAGGAATATCGAATGGCAGAGAAACACTTAAAGAAATGCTCAACCTCATTAGCCATCAGGGAAATGCAAATCAAAACAACCCTGAGATTTCACCTTACACCCATCAGAATGGCCAATATCAAAAACTCAAGTGACAACACATGCTGGAGAGGTTGTGGAGAAAGGGGAACCCTTCTCCACTGCTGGTGGGAATGTAAACTTGTACAACCACTCTGGAAATTAATCTGGCGCTTTCTCAGACAACTAGGAATAGCGCTTCCTCAAGATCCAGCTATACCATTCCTAGGCATACATCCAAAAGAGGCTCAAGTACACAACAAGGACATTTGCTCAACAATGCTTGAACAACCATGTTTGCAGCAGCTTTATTTGTAATAGCCAAAACCTGAAAACAACCCAGATGCCCCTCAACAGAAGAATGGATGCAAAAATTATGGTACATCTACACAACAGAATGTTACTTAGCAATAAAAAAACAAGGAAATCATGAAATTTGCAGGTAAATTGTGGGAACAGAAAAAGATCATCCTGAGTGAGCTATCCCAGAAGCAGAAAGATGAAAGATATACACGGTATATACTCACTCATACAGATATATAATATAGGATAAATCACAAAAATCTGTACACCAAAGGAAAATAACCAAGAGACAAAAGTACACAATAAGGACATCTGCTCAACCATGTTTCTAGCAGCTTTATTTGTAATAGCCCGAAGCTGGAAACAACCCAGATGCCCATCAACTGAAGAATGGATACAGAAATTGTGGTACATCTACACAACGGAATATTACTCAGAAAAAATAAAGGGAGGACATCATGAAATTTGCAGGTAAATGGTGGAAACTGGTAAAGATCATCCTCAGCTATCCTGGAAGCAGAAAGGCACACATGGTATATACTCACTCATATAGACATATAATATATGATAAACCTACTAAAATCTGTACACTGAAAGAAACTAATCAAGAGGGAGGACTCTTGTTAAAAATGTTCAATCCATACCCAGAAAGGCAAAGAAGTTGGACATCAAAAGAAGAAGAAAACAGGGAACAAGTCAGGAGACTGCCACAGAGGGCCTCTGAAAGGCCCTGGCCTACAGACTATCAAAGCAGATGCTGAGACTTATGGCCAAACCTTGGGCAGAGTGCAGGAAATCTTATGAAAGAAATGGGAAAAACTAGGATCTTGAGAGGACAGGAACTCCACAAGGAGAGCAATAGAACCAAAAAAAAAATCTTAGCACAGGGGTCTTTACTGAGACTGATACTCCAACCAAGGACTATTCATGGAGATAGCCTAGAACCCCTGCACACATGTAGCCCATGGCAGTTCAGTGTCCGAGTGGGTTCCATAGTAATGGGAACAGGGACTTTTTCTGACATGAACTGATTGGCCTGCTCTTTGATCACCTGCCCCTGAGGGGGGAGCAGCCTTACCAGGCCACGGAGGAAGACAATGCAGCCACTCCTGATGAGACCTAATAGACTAGGATCAGAAGAAAGGAAAAGAAGACCTCCCCTATCAGTGGACTTGGGGAGGTTCATGCATGCAGAAGGGGGAGGAAGGAAGGGATTTGGATGGGGAGGAGGGAGGCAACTACACCAGGGATACAAAGTAAATAATGTGTAATTAATAATGAAAAAAAAAGAAACCAGATGGGGAAAAATTTGTCTCTTCAATATTTTTGAAATCATAAAACATCATTGTTATGATTTCGAACTTTGTTCTCTTTTGGCTTTCTTTTCACCCAACTAAATAAATTAAAAAAGAAAAAATAATAATAAGAAGAAGAAACTACTCAAGAGAGAGGACCCTGACTAAAATGCTCAGTCCCCACCCCGAAGGCAAAGAGGATGGACATCAGAAGAAGAAGAAAAGAGGGGACAAGTCAGGAGCCTGACACAGAGGGCCTCTGGAAGGCTCTGCCCTGCAGAATATCAAAGCAGATCCTGAGACTTATGGCCAAATATTGGGCAGAGTGCATGGAATCTTATGAAAGAAGTGGGAAATAGTAAGAGCTGGAGAGGACAGGAGCACCACAAGGAGAGCAACAGAACCAAAAAATCTGAGCACAGAAATCTTCCCTGAGACTAATATTCTAACCAAGTACCAGGCATGTAGATAACCTAGAACCCCTGCACAGATGTAGCCCATGGCAGTCCATTGTCCAAGTGGGTTCCATAGTAATAGAAACAGGGACTGTCTCTGACATGAACTGATTGGCCTGCTCTTTGATCAACTCCCCCCGAAGGGGGAGCAGCCTTACCAGGCCACAGAGGAAGACAATGCAGGAACTCCTGATGAGATCTGATAGACTAGGATCAGAAGGAGAGGAAGATCTCCCCTATCATTGGACTTGGGGAGTGGCATGCATGGAGAAGGGGGAGGGAAAGTGGGAACAGTAGGGGAGGAGTGAGGGGCTTATAGGGGAATACAAGGTGAATGAAGCATAATTAAAAAAAATTAAAATTAAAATATTAAAAAAGAGAGTAAATTAATAAATACATGGGGAAAATTTAAAAATATACTATCTTTTAATTATTCCTACTGGATCCAAACTAGTGTGTAGAATACAACAAAAGAAACAACAAAATAATTGGTGATAGATAAAACAGATACAAAATAGTAGAGATTTACTTGTAGTAGAAAATAAATTAAAACAGATTGAAAGAACCAGTTTTCAATATTTTATAATATTGACTACTTTCATACTTTGTGAACTGATCTACCAACAGTTCTATTAAAAATCACACATAAACTGAAGAACACAGGCAGGTGCAGTAGCAGCAGAAGGGGATTAAAAAAATGGTAATGAGAGAAAATGAGTGTGCTGACTAGAACTCTTTTGACGTGGATAAATAAAACCTGCTTGCTCTCTTTTTCACACACACTCACACATACAGATTTTTAGATGAGGAATATAATTTTATTTTCATATGCCAAGTTAAACATCCCAGAGAAATTAGAATTCACATGCTTATGTGAGGACTAGGTGTAGCCTTAAATGTCTATAGAAACTCCAAGAACTCCAGGGTGATACTGTAGTTGATAAATAGAATGTTTTTTTTTTTTACTTAACCAAATATCTCATTTCCTACCTCTCTCTGAATAAATGTTATTTCAAAAGATATACCACTTCAAATGATTCCTACCGTAAGAAAGAAAAATCTCTATATGAACATTTTGAACCTTGATTCACCCATACTTGATAATACCTGTTTACCCCATTTATTTATTTTACTTTTAAAATATTCACTTATTTCATTTCATGTGCGTTAAGTGTTTGCCTCCATGCATGTATTTTTGTATGTATGTATGTATGTATGTATGTATGTATGTATGTATGTGTTTGTGTGTTTATGTTTTTATGTGAACCACATGTGTGCCCTGTAGCAAAAGAAGCTGAAGTCATGTAATGTTCTGGATTTGGAGTTACGATTGGTTATGAGCCAATATGTAGGTGCTGAGAATCAGGTTTGAGTTCTCTTAGCAAATGCTTTTAACCACTAAGCTATCTCTCCAGCCCATGGCCCCATTTACGCATTTAAATAATCAAGTTTTCAGGAGATTATTGGTTGGTTAAGACCATTAAGATAGGGACCTGAATGTGGGATTTGAACTAGAGTCTATTTACTATTCAGTATAATTATGTAATACCTGCCATATTAGTGGCCTGCAGAAGTTCCATTTCTTCAGCTTGTGACAATCACTCATTGTTGTGGCACTTGGTAATCTCTGCCATTAACGCAGAGAAGGAATCTGTGCCAGGACAGAAGTGTTTAAATGTTTCCTTCCTGTTTCCGGATCCACTGATGCTTTCGTCCCATTTCTCTGTTTCAAAACATGTAAAGCCATAGATTTTCTTTCTCTGAAATTTTTTGTTAGATTTCTAAAACTTCTAAAGAAATGAGAATAAAGTAATTCTCAAAGCTCAGATGTACACCTCAGTCTTAAACTTCCATTTGTTTATGTGACATATGTAAACTCAGTAATATTGAACTTTATTACTTGTCTTTTCTATGCTCCAAGCTGAGAACTATGTGCTATGCTTTGTTAAAGTGCACAGCCCCAACCTCACATGTGTCAGGCTTTGTAAGTGCTTATCATAGGAAACTTCTGGCACAAGAATCTTGATTGAAAAATGAATAAGGAGTTGTGACTGAATTTCCGGTGTTTTAATCAAAGGGAATTAAATTATTCTAAGGCTAATACACTTTGTTTTAATTTTCCCAATGGCATAATAGAAATTAAGCAGCCCCAGGGTGTAAAATATATTAAAATATTTAATGGAGAGCCTGACATTTTCAATAAACTTAGAATACTCATCTTGAGAGATATGCCAGTGCGTTTTCACCAATTCTGCATAAAAGTGCTTCTGTGAATATGAGAAAAAGTATTCAAGTTTATGTTCCTAACCAACCTGGAGCATATCAATTGATGGTTTCAACACATAAATATAACTATATATACTAAGTTATAATTATATATGTATACAAATATATAAAGGTATATTTTCCCTGTCTTATCACGAAACATGTTGCAGGTACACCTGCCTTGTCCCTAACAGGTTTGTATTTACGGTTCCGGTATTCATGGTTATGTTAGCTATTGAATAAAGTAGCTCTTGTTCACAAAATAAATTTATCTGCCATTTCATTCATTCACATCTGTGTATTCCTGATTTTAATTTTGAACATAGTTAAGAAAATGATCAGACAAGTACAATCTGTCTTTTATTCTCCAGTAAAAAGAGACATTTGACATAATACTTTATTTAATAAAAGAAACAAAATTGGTAGCTTCATTGGGTAATTTCTGTAACCTAAATATAAAACAAATATATATATATATATATTTTTTTTTTTTCTATGAAGTCAGTGTAATTTATCCACCCTCAGTTTTCTGAGAACTTAGGCCAAACCTGATTTAACTTCAAAGAGAACACAAAGAACCTTCATGTCATGTTTGTAAATCTGTGGGTAATGACTCACTTGGGGGCTGAATGACACTTTCACAGGGTTGCCAAAGACCATCATAAAAGACAGATATCTACATGACTTCTCATAACAATAGCAAAATTACAGTTATGAAGTAACAACAATAATAATTTGATTGGGATTTAAAACAGTATGAGGAACTTTATTAAAATATTTTAGCATTAAAAAGGTTGAGAATCATTGTTCTAATTGCTTAAATTTCAGGTTACATACTTAATGAAATAATACTCTTAAAACTCTCTTATTGAGGATTGAACACTTTAGTTAGGGTCCTCTCTTTTGCTTAGTTTGTTTAGATGTACCGATTTTAGTGGGTTTATCCTATATTGTATGTTTATATGAGTGAGTATATACTGTGTGTGTCTTTTGCTTCTGGGACAACTCACTCAGGATGATCCTTTCCAGGTCCCACCATTTACCTGCAAATTTCATGATTTCCTTATTTTTCATTACTGAGTAATACTCCATTGTATAGATGTACCCCAGTTTCTGCATCCATTCTTCAGTTGAGGGGCATCTGGGTTGTTTCCAGCTTCTGGCTATTACAAATAAAGCTGCTGCAAATATGGTTGAGCAAATGTCCTTTTTGTGTACTTGAGCCTCTTTTCGGTATATGCCTAGGAGTGGTATGGCTGGATCTTGAGGAAGCGCTATTCCTAGTTGTCTGAGAAAGCGCCAGATTGATTTCCAGAGTGGTTGTACCAGTTTACATTCCCACCAGCAGTGGAGAAGGGTTCCCCTTTCTCCACAACCTCTCCAGCATGTGCTGTCACTTGAGTTTTTGATCTTGGCCATTCTGATGGGTGTAAGGTGAAATCTCAGGGTTGTTTTGATTTGCATTTCCCTAATGGCTAATGAGGTTGAGCACTTCTTTTAGTGTTTCTCTGCCATTCGATATTCCTCTGAAGAGAATTCTCTGTTTAGCTCTGTTACCCATTTTTTAAGTGGATTACTTGGTTTATTGCTTTTCAGCTTCTTTAGTTCTTTATATATACTGGATATAAGTCCTCTGTCAGATAAAGGGTTGGTGATGATTCTTTCCCACTCTGTAGGCAGTCGTTTTGTTTTGATGATGGTGTCCTTTGCTTTACAGAAGCTTTTCAGTTTCATGAGGTCCCATTTATTGATTGTTGCTCTTAGAGCCTGTGCTGTTGGTGTTCTGTTCAGAAGGATGGGCATCAGAAAAAAAAAAGAAAACAGAAAACAACCTAGGAACCTGCTATAGAGGGCCTCTGAAGCCAGAAGAAGAAAGCAGGAAACAACCTCGGAACCTGCCACAGAGGGCCTCTGAAAGCCTCTGCCATGCAAACTGTCAAAGCAGATGCTGAGCCTGATGTCCAACTGTCGGGTAGAGTGAATGGAATTTTATGTAAGAAGTGGGAAATAGTAAGAGCTGGAGAGGACAGGAACTCCACAAGGAGAGCAACAGAACAAGAAAATTTGAACACAGGGAACTTCCCAGAGACTCATACTCCAAGGACTATTCATGGAGATAACCTAGAACCCTGACAATGCAGCCACTTCTGATGAGAACTGATAGACTAAGATCAGAAAGAAGGAGAGGAGGACCTCCCCTATCAGTGGACTTGGGGAGGGGCATGTATGCAGAAAGGGGGGGAAGGGTGAGAGTGGGAGGGGAGGAGGGAGGAGCTTATGGGGGATACAAAATGAATAAAGTGTAATTAATAAAAGTTAAATAAAAAATTAAAAAAAAACTCTCTTACTGAATCTTGTGGTTTTAACATTAGCTATTGCTTTTTATAAAGGACCAATATCTTTGTCTGACAGGCTTGAGGAAATTTTCATAATTTTATACCAAATACTTTATTAATATTCATAATTTATTTATCTTTTGTGAGTTGTTTCCAAGGTCTAAAAAACCATGCACTATACTTCCATACATTTTCATTTAAAAAATCTTTAATTTTAAAAGAATTGGAGAGTAGAACAGAGGAGGAAACAGCATGATGGATGAATAACACAAGACATTTCGATAAATTCATATGTGATCCTACTACAGTAGAAGTTTCCACTCATACACATATGCACATAAAGTTAATATTTACCTTTCCGATAATGGGCAACAATATTCCTATCAGGCCACGGGTTAAGAAAATAAAACCCCAGTGCTAGAAATGGACTCGCTTTCAGCACTGCAGACCAGTGAGATCCATAGATGCTCAAATATTACAAGCTGATACCAGTGTTATTGGTTACCTTCCAGAACTTGGCAGTAGTATGTCATTTTTGAGACATCACATATTTGAACCATGTAACACTGGCTGCTACTGACTTGGAAGCTTCATCCCCACCAGCTGTCTTTCGTAGTACTGTGAGATGCTATGCACATTACTGGAATAGCATTCATCAACATGAACTCTCTGAGCTACAGTAAAACTTTTCAAATGCTGGCATAGTGAAGGGAACATTATGTGAGAAGAAAACCACATTTTACTTAAATTTAAGTGTGGTTCAAAAAATGAAATTCATACCTTTTACCATTTTCTAGCCCCAAACCCATGTCTAGAAAGATCATATGCCTCCAACAAAATCCTAGACATAGTATTAAACTGAAACCCTAATGACATCATTATTTACATAAATTAATACATTTCTCAAACTCTATTGGAGAAGCATTAGTCAGATGAACATTAACACTGACACCCACAGCTAGCCAAGGGGGTGAGAACAAGAAACCTCAGATTGTTGAGTCCTAAATGACATTACACACACACACAAGCGCACACACACACACACACACACACACACACACACACACACACAAACACACATACACCCAAACACACACACACACAAATACACAATCATGAATAGTGTGTATCTATTCATATATGTATATGTATCTATTCCTATATCCTTTTCAAAGGCTCATGCGCCATCACAGATAAAGGTCCAGGAAGAGTGTAAAATCCACAGGAGTTTGATGAAGACAATGAGACAGAATCTACCAGACCACACAGGGGATGTCACATATGATCTTCACAGTACATATGTCATTATGTGCAAGACTGTGCATGTTCAAACCAGGTGAAAACCTCAGCATGGATAAGGAGGCAGGCACAATGTACCAACACTATTTGGTAAGCCATTAGGAAATAACAGCAAGGAGAAGGAAATTCAATTTTCTTTAGTAGGGTATCCACAGTAAGTCGACCATGCTCCGTGAAAGCAATGTATCCCAGCAAATAAAAGTTGCCAGTATTGAACTTTATGTGCATTTGATATTTGTGGGAGAAAAAATGTCTCAGGAGGATGTTTAAAAAGGAGGATGTATACATCAAAAGACATCACATGAACTTTTCTAAGAACTAATTAAAAATGAACAAGTTTAATATATTTTTATAGCATAACCTGCTTTCATAATTAAGCATCATGTAGGTTTATTTATTTTTAATTTTATCTATGTATTCAAATAAATTAAAAGCTTTCCTGATACCCGGAGTTTACTTTATAAACATAGCAGTATATAAATATGTTTATATGTTTGTGTGAAAATTGGACACATCTATTAATGAAATAATAAAAAATTCTTTTTCATTATTCTTTTTATATTTTTCTTTTGGTTATTCAATATAAGCATAAGTGGAAGACAAGCGAGTTGTTTTCTAGGGAGAGAGGTGTAGTTTCTTTCTTTTTTATTTATTTATTTATTTATTTATTTATTTATTTATTTATTTATTT
>NW_026591816.1:4544208-4546043 GCF_907164565.1 Psammomys obesus | reverse complement strand
TTTATTTATTTATTTATTTATTTATTTATTTATTTATTTATTTATTTATTTTTTCTTGCCATTAAAGTACTTACATCTAGGCCTTCTATGTGAAGTTCAGTTAGAATATTGTTAATGTTCATAAATATCACGTTCATTGAAGATCATTTTATTTCTTCCATGTGAATGGTAAAGAGAAAAAAACCTTTCATGATGGACACACATTTCTCTTTTTAACCCTCTACTAGGAAACATTTTGTTCTGAATTGTTAAAAAGTAAATTATATATCTATGCCAACTTTTCATTAATAAGAATATTTTTACCTGACTTGCCATGGGCTACATCTGAGCAGGAGGTCTAGGTTATCTCTGTGCATGGTCCTTGGTTCGAATATCCACCTCAGAAAAGACTCCTGTGCCCAGCTTTCTTGGTTATCTTGCTCTCCTTGTGGAGTTCCTGTCCCCTCCAGGTCTTTCTATCTCCCCCTTCTTTCATAAGATTTCCTGCAATCTGCCCAAAATTTGGCTATGAGTTTCAGCCTCTGCTTCAATACCCTGCTGGGTAGAGTCTTTCAGAGGCCCTCTGTGGTAGGCTCCTGTCCTGTTGCCTGTTTTCTCCCTCTTCCAATGCCCATCCCATTTGCCTTTCCAAGTGAGGATTGAGAAATTTCCCTAGTGCTCTCCTTCTTGCTTAGCTTCTTTAGGTTTGCAGATTTTATTAAGTTTATCCTATATTGTATGTCTAGTATCCACTTGTAATTGAGTATACACCATGTGTGTCTTTCTGCTTTTGGGATACCTCACTCAGGATGATCTTTTCTAGTTCCCACCATTTGCCTGACAATTTCATGATTTCATTGTTTTTAATTGCTGAGGAGCATTCCATTGTATAAATGTACCACAATTTCTGTATCTATTCCTAAGTTGAGAGGCATCTGGGTTGTTTGCAGATTCTGGCTATTTCAAATAAAGCTGCTATGAACATGGTTGAGCAAATATTCTTGCTGTTTACTTGAGCATATTTTGGATATGCCTAGTAATGGGAACAAGGGCTGTCTCTGATATGAACTTAGTGCCTGGCTCTCTGATCACCTCCCCCTGAGGGAGGGGCAGCCATACCAGGCCACAGAGGAAGACAATGCAGCCAGTCCTGAAGAGATCTGATAAGCTAGGATTAGATGGAAGGGGAGGAGGACCTCCCCTATCAATGTACGGGAAAGGGGAATGGCAGGAGAAGAATGATAGAGGGTGGGATTGGGAGGGAATTAAGGAGGGGGCTACAGCTAGGATATGAAGTGAATAAATTGTAATAAATGAGAAAATAAATAAATAATTTAGAAAACAATATTTTGCCAAAGAACATTAGTACAAACTAGAGAAAATTTATAAACTTGGTATTAAAGATATCCTCATGTATGAATATAAATGAGTTAAAAGTCTCAAATAGTGTAGGCTACTGCAGATTGGGCACTCACTTATAGAATCCTAATGAAATGTAGATGGATGGTTGAAGGACTGAAATAGGGATGTGAATACGAAGAGAAACAAAGAGATGGGGCATTGGTTTTAAAAGATATTTTCTTGTTTGTCCTGTTAACTGTGATCAGGATTTCTATAATTTCTAGACAGTGGAATGAAAGGGTTAACAAACCACTATGATTGTGATTTCCACATCTGGAAATGGCTGTGCTCTACCCAATAAAGAATTCGATTACAAAATCAGGAGCCAGATTTTCAAACAAAATTACCAGAGGACTGGAGTTTTTGCATTGTAACACCTTTTTAAATCAGACACTTCTAATATTTTTCTATTATTATTATTATTATTATTATTATTATTATTATTATTATTATTA
>NW_026591816.1:4511359-4544198 GCF_907164565.1 Psammomys obesus | reverse complement strand
TATTATTATTATTATTATTATTATTATTATTATTATTATTATTATTATTCACTTGTATCCTGGCTGTAGCCTCCTCCCTTATCTCCTCCTAGTTCCATCCTCCCTCCACCTTCCCCCAATACGTCCCTTCCCTAGTCCTCTGATAGGGGTGTCCTCCTCCCCTACTACTGACCCTAACCTACCAGGTCTCATCAGGATTGTCTGGATCTTTTTCTCTGTGGCCTAGTAAGTCCACCTTTCCAGGGGGAGGTGGTCAAAGAGCAGGCAATCTATTTCTTGCCAGAGACAGCCTCTGCTCCCCTTACTGGGAAATTTACATGGAGACTGAGTCTACGAGCTACATCTGACCAGGGGGTTTAGGTTCTCTTTGTGCGTAATCCTTGGTTGATTCATGAGTCTTTGGAGACACCACTGGGCTCAGACTTTTTGGTTCTGTTGGTCTCCTTGTGGAGCTTCTGTCTCCTCCAGGTCTTTCTACAGTTTGAAAGTTATCATGTGACCTGGGAGACTGAAAATCAAAAGCACAATATCTCACAAATAGCTCATATCAAATATCCCTGAAACAATACTTAAAAGCAGTATAGAGGATAAACTGAATTCAGACCACACAAGTGGCAGATCCATTTCACAAACTTAACTAAGGAACTTGAACTTTCCTGCCTGGGTAGATGAAGAATACATGAGAACTAATGGCTCAAGTCATTGCCAAGACTAGTCCTTGAGTCATTTCCTTGATGTGTTAAGTGAAATAATGACCATAGAAATGCAGGAATTGTCCATGTCATAGCTACATGGGTGAAATGTAGTTTTTGATGTAATAAAAACATCTTGTTCAACACCCACCATTCTTCTGACATCTGTCTGGTGTGAGTCACTTCCTGTTCCCTGTTTATTGCTGTTGCAGTCATAAGAGTGTCACTCAGATCTCAAGGGTGAGAAGTGCATACACTTGTTTCTGTTGTTCGTGCACATGGCTCCTTTGGACCCTTCCTGCATCCCAGGAGGGCTCATAGTACTGACAAAATACTTGAAAAAGACACTTACCAGGAGTTTAAAACTCTGACTCACAAGCAACCTTCCTCTGGAGAACAGCTTCCTTGAGACTTCTGCCTTTGGCTTGTCTACTCCCCATTTTTGTCATCGGCCCCATGTTCTTAGGAAGATGGTCATAAGAACTGTTTCTACATTTCAGTTTTTCTGTAGTCTCTACTTTTTACAATCTCTTTAAACTGGCAGTTGACTCAGTTACTATTATACATCTTAATTCCATTTAATATCTGTTTCTGTGAGGATTCAAACAGTACCATGATTTTTTTTCTGAGACTCACATGTGTGGTGCCAGAAATAAATTGTAATTTATTTTATTTTTTAATATTTATTTATTTAATATTAATATAGTAATCTGCCTGCTTGTAAGCCAGCAGGCTAGAAGAGGGCACCAGATATCATTATAGATGGTTGTAGGCTACCATGTGGTTTCTTGGAATGGAACTCAGGACCTTTGGAAGAACATCCTGTGTTCTTAACTTAACTCTGAGGCATCTCTGCCCCCCTATTTTATTATTTTTAGCTTATTTATTTATTTACTTTACAACTCAATCATAGCCCCTCCCCCTCTCCTCGTGGTCCCATCCTCTTTCTCTCTTTGCCATAGTCCCTGCCCTTCCCCCCCCCAGAAAAGGGGAGCTCCCTTTCTCACGTAACCAGCCAGCCCACCAAGTCAGGACTGAGGACAACACAGAAGCAGGGCTAGGCAGCACCACCAGGAGAAAGTGATCAAAAAGCATGCAAGAGAGTCCTTGTCAGAGACAGCCCCTATTCCTTTACTAAGGAAACTAAATGAAGACCAAGCTGTCTGTCCTGTATATATGTGCTGGGACTTTTAGTGCTGAGTATGAATGCAGTCTTATTACTAGAGACCAAACTTGTAACTTAATAGCACAGGTTCTCTTTACTATCTTGGTCTTGCAGTTGATTTAAGCCTTCATAGCTGGACATTTCTCCTTTTTCCTCATTGTGCATTTTTTCTTCCTCTGTCTCCCATTCTCTAATCCATTTACTGCTATAGGCACTGATATGGAATGGAAGGGATATGGTATGAATACCTAGAGAGGTTTCCCACCCTATGGAAATGTGAGGGTTCTTTTCTGGTAACCTTAAATGTTTCTTCCTAAACTCTTTTCTTGGGCAGTTTCTCAACCTACAGTGATGATATTTATCCCAGGTATCAGGGACCATCACTCAGTTCCTTTATGCAGGGTTTATTTTCCCTTTCTATCAGGTTTGATGAATAGCACAGATTGCTTCTTCAGTCCCCATGCGGCTGAATCTTTTGAGAAGTTTGTATTATATACAACTTTCTTCTGAGGAATGGCCAATGTGTATACCCCCATGTTGTAAAGTGTTTCAGGTGGAAAGCACAGTGGAGCTTTTTCTGTCAACCTTCAGACCAACACAAGCAAATTAATGACTGGTAGTCATAACAGTATCAGTTGGATCTTTTTATGTGACAAATGGTTACATTTCTGTTGTCCATACTCATGGTACTTTGGATCAGTCTCTACCTTAGGTGACTGTTCATCATTCCTAGCCATCTACTACTGCATAATTTCTTGAATTAAAATATAACTTTTAAAAGTTATAGTCCTCTTTTTCTTCCTTCTGATCCTAGTCAATTATGTCTCATCAGGAGTGGCTGCATTGTCTTCTTCTGTGGCCTGGTAATGCTACGTCCCCCTCATGGAGAGGTAATTAAAGAGCAGGCCAATTAGTTCATGTTGGAGGACAGTCCCTGTTCCTATTAAAACGGAACCCACTTGGATACTGAACTGCCATGGGCTACATCTGTGCAGGTGTCCCTATCAGTGGACTTGGGGAAAGGCATGAATGCAGAGGGTGGAGGAAGGGAGGGATTGGGATGAGAGAAAGGAAGGAACCACAGGGAGGATACAAAGTGAATAAATTATAATTAATAAAGAATTTTTAAAAAGTTATAGTCCAGCTTTTAGGTAAAAGAAACATAATGCCCCCAGCTTTCCATATTTCACACTTTAGAAAAATATCTTTCCAAAGAATTCTTATCAATAAAGTTACTTTTCTGTCTAAAATTTTGTGTCTTCATTTTTCTTATAGTTCAGAGAGTTGTGAAGAGCAGTTAGGTTGTAGCTCTGGAGCAGAGAAATGGCCTACTATAGACAAAGCTCGAGGCTTGACCCTAGCAATCCAAAAATAGAAGTAGCTCCTTGGAAAATCTTCAGGGGCATGACTTTCTACTTCATTTTCAGATTTAGAGTTTTTCACATTACTATTATATGTGTTTTGTTATTATTATTATTATTGAGGTGGCACAGTGCACAGGTAGATATCAGATTTCATTTGTGGTTGTTATTTTTCTCCTTCTTCCAAATGCATTTAGGGTTGTAACTCAGATGATCATTCTTTTTGGCCAGAACCATTAGCCACCAATACATTTGTCAGAACCCATGTGACAATCATATTTATTTTTATTGTTGTTTTGCAATTTGGTTACATTTGTGGTCAACATATAAGTGTGAGAATTTATCAATGGTGACATCAAAGGAGCAGAGCAGAAAATATATAATTAGAGATGTTAATTGTTTCATAACTGTTAAAAAGTATTCAACGGAAGACATTAGAAAGGAAAGTGAACTATGAACTTAAGTTTCTAGCTCCACTTTCTCAAATGTGCTAACTGCATTATTCTGTTCTAATTTGTTAAAAGTGTTTTACAATGCAAGTTAACCATGCTTTCTACACTTTAGAGCTTCTAGGTTTAGATTTATTAGTATAGAAATAGGGATTGAAGGCCAATTTATTGTTAAAAGACAAACTTAGATATAAATACAATTAATCTAATTTTAAGAGAATAACAGTCAAATAACTTTTGAAGAGTGTTAACTATTGGGGAAAGGTAGTTCATTTCGGGAAATAGTCCATATTAAAGGATAATATTTTTGCATATGAGTAAAACTGCTAATAAATTTTAAAGCTTTATATACCTCAGAGTTTACGCCCTAGCTTTGAAAATCACACAATAGGCAAGGATGTTGGCCTGGATAATTCCGAAGTGCAAGACTCTAATCAATTCTGTAACTGATTATTTTATGTTAGGGAAAATGTTGTATTCTGCAAGGCTTATCAGTGTTATCCTCATACAAAATGCATTTTGTCTAATAGACGGTTACGATCTTTGTCTAAATTCGGGAACACGTGCACTACAAACATGATGTGCTGAAAACAGACAAGTGGGATCCACTGAATTGAAATTTTTGCATATTTTAAATGTCACACTTGAGGAAAAAAATGGCAAAAATTCCCTGGTATGCAGCTCTACCTTCCAATAAACTCTGATCTTTGCACTCACTGATGTTTAACTCATATTACAAGGTTCTCACATTGTAGCTGAATCAAGTTATTGAATCGATAAGCAATCTTCATTTTGACTCTTATTGTATAAAATATGTGTCTTTTACATTAATGAGTGGTACAGAGTCCTAGGCTCATTTTTATCTTCTATTTCTGGAGAAATAAAAATTCGTTTTTAAAGAGTTTTTTTGTTTAATGAATACAGACATTGTAAAACCATTAACTTTGGCAAAGAGGGATGAAAATTAAATAGGGATTCATTCCACAGCTGTGGTAGTACTGAAAAAATTCTCTTCCATGTACAACATCTTGCTTCTGCACCTGAAAACAATGCTCCATTAGAGACATCTATCATTCATGAATGAACAGCTGGATCAGATTCTATTGAGGTGTAGAGATGTTGATTTGTATACGACTGGTAGATCAACTTAGACATACACTGGATAAAGGCATCATGAGACACCTTTGGCACGAAGCACCTTCATTCTTTATATACCCTGTTTACACTGCTTTCTGAATTAATTACTAACATGCTTGCAATTTAAATATATTTTCAATTTTATTTTCTTTACAAAAGTGATGTAATTTTATTTCTTTAATTAAAAAAAATTCTTGCTTCTGAAATGTTCACTCAGAATAAGCTTTTCTAGTTCCATCCATTTGTCTATGTATTTCAGGATTTCCTTGTTTTTGATTGCTGAGTAGTATTGCATTGTGTAAATGTACCACAATTTCAGTATCCATTCTTCAGTTGAGGGTGATGTAGGTTGTTTCCAGATTCTGGCTATTACAAATAGAACTGCTATAAACATGGTTGTGAAAATGCCCTAGTTGTATACTTGCACATATTTTGGATATATGCCTAGGAGTGGTATAGCTGGATCTTTAAGTAGTACTATTCCTAGTTGTCTGAGAAAGTACCAGATTGATTTACAAAGTGGTGGTATTAGTTCATATTCTCACCAACAATGGAGGAGGGTTCCCTTTTCTCCACCACCTCTCCAGCATGTGTTGTCACTTGAGTTTTTTATTTTAGCCATTTTAATGGTTGTAAGGTGAAATCATTTTGGTTTGTATTTTCCTGATGACTAAGGATGCTGAGCATTTCTTTAAGTGTTTCTCTACACATGGTATATACTGAGTTAAAAGTGGATATTTTATATATAATATAGGATAAACATACTAAAATCTATACTCCTAAAGAAGCTAGACAACAAAGAAGACCCTAGGGAAAATGCTCAATCCTCATACATAAGTACAAACTGGAGGGACATTGGAAGCTGGAAAATGCAGGGGAAAGGACAAGAGCCTACCACAGAGGGCTCTGAAGGACTCTACTGTTGGGATATCAGAGTAGATGCTGAGACTCATAGCCAAACTTTGAGGAGAGTGCAAGGAATATTATGAAAGAAGGGGGAGACAGAATGACCTGGAGGAGACATGAACACCACAAGGAGACCAACAGAGTTAAAAAAAAAATCTGGGCCCAGTAGTCCCTGCAGAGGACCCAACCAAGGAACCCACCCTGACACCCCAAACGAGGACTGTGCATGGAGATGACCTAAAACCCCTGTTCAGATGTAGACCATAGACTCAGACTCCAAGTGGGTTTCTTAGTAATGAGAACAGGGACTGTCTCTGACATGAACTCAGTGGCAGGCTCTTTGATCACCTCTCCCTAAGGGGTGCAGCCTTACCTGGCCCCAACTAGTCCTAATAAAACCTGATAAGCTAGGGTCTGATAGAATGGGAGGAGGATCTGTCATATCCATGAACTAGGGAAGGGGCATAGGGGCAGAAGAGGGAGGGTGGGACTGGGAGTAGATAAGGGAGGAGGCTACTGCTGGGATACAAAGTGAATAAATTTTACAAATAACAAATAATTTTTTAAAAATGTAAACTTGTACAACCACTCTAGAAAGCAATCTGGCGCTTTCTCAGACAACTAGGAATAGCGCTTCCTCAAGATCCAGCCATACCACTCCTAGGCATATACCCAAAAGAGGCTCAAGTACACAATAAGGACATTTGCTCAACCATGTTTGTAGCTGCTTTATTTGTAATAGCCAGAAGCTTGAAACAGCCCAGATGCCCCTCACCTGAAGATTGGATGCACAAATTGTGGTATATCTACACAATGGACTATTAATCAGCAATGAAAAATAAGGAAATCATGAAATTTGCAGGTAAATGGTGAGACCTGGAAAGGATCATCCTGAGCGAGCTGTCCCAGAAGCAGAAAGACACACACGGTATATACTCACTCATATAGACATATAACATAGGATAAACCTACTAAAATCTGTACATCTAAAGAAACTAATCAAGAGAGAGGACCCTGACTAAAATGTTCAGTCCCCATCATGAAAGACAAAGAAAATGGACATCAGAAGAAGAAGAAAACAGGAAACAACCTAGGAACCTGCCACAGAGGGCCTCTGAAAGCTCTGACCTGCAAACTATCAAAGCAGATGCTGAGACTTATGCCAACTGTTGGGCAGAGTGCATGGAATCTTATGTAAGAAGTGGGAAATAGTATGAGTTGGAGAGGACAGGAACCCTACAAGGAAAGCAAAAGAACCAGAAAATTTGAACACAGTGGTCTTCCCACAGACTCATAGTCCAACCAAGTACCAGGCATGGAGATAACCTAGAACCCCTGCACAGATGTAGCCCATGGCAGTTTAGTGTCCAAGTGGGTTCCATAGTAATGGGAAGAGGGACTGCCTCTGACATAATCTGATCGGCCTGCTCTTTGATTACCTCCCCTTGAGGGGGGAGAAGCCTTACCAGGCCACAGAAGATGACAATGCAGCCACTCCTGATGTTATCTAATAGACTAAGATCAGAAGGAAGGAAAGGAGGACCTCCTCTATCAGTGGACTTGGAGAGGGGCATGCGTGAAGAAGGGGGAGGGAGGGTGGGACAATGAGGGGAGGAGGGAGGGGCTTATGGGGGGATACAAAGAGAATAAAGTGTAATTAATAAAAAAAATTTTCCATGAAAGAATATTATATTCAGATAACTTTATACATGCTTACCTAAAATATTTAAATAAGATACTAATTATAAATAGAAATCTTGTAGCATACATACAAATATATTAAAGTAATGTATTATATAAGTCAAATATTAATATGGTCCCAAAATGATGACAAAGCAACAAAAACAAGAAGAAATTGTAAAGAAACTTAAAAATACCTAGTCTGGATCCATGTACAAAAATAATCACAACAAAAAGATATAATACATAATGGAGGCATGTTATGCCAGCAATATAAGATAATTGCAATATTAAAAAAAACTAACAGAATTCACTGTGGTCATTGGCTCAAAAGTGAAATAACATTTGTTTTCATGGAAAAGCACATAGAAAATGTTATTTAAAAGTTTTCATGCTGTCAAAGAGTGTCTCTGAATTATTCCAACAATATGGTTAACAGAGAAGGATCTCCACACCACCTTTGTGGTGATTTGAATGAGAAAGCCATAGAGATTTATATATAGGAAGGCTTGGTTTTCAATAGGTGAACAGCTGGGAAAGATTTGGGTTAAGGGCCTTTTTGGAGGAGTTGTGTCAGTGGACATAGGCTTTGAAGTTTCAAAAGCCCAAGCCAGGCCCAGTCTGTCTGTCTCAATATCTCTCTCTCTCTCTCTCTCTCTCTCTCTCTCTCTCTCTCTCTCATTTGCCTGCAGAAAATGATGCAGAACTCTCAGTTACTTCTCCAGCACTATGCTTATCTGAATGGTGTAATGCTCCCCATCATGATGATAATGGAACAACCCTCTGAATCTGTAAACAAGTCCTCAATGAAATACGTTCCTTTTGAAGATTTGCCTTGATCCATGGTGTCTTGTCGCCGGAGTGGAACCCCTAAGACACCATGTGAATAACCAGGTTTTTCCACTCAAGCCACTGCATTCACCTTGCATATCTCCCAAACAACTGAAGTGAAAAAACAGTGAATTCAGGGAAAAAAAAAGTAGATGGGAAATTAAACTCAGAATCTATTTGTGAACAATATAATTTTCTAAATAATAAGTACTAAAGAATATAAAGAAAACTATTGGGCCTTTTTATACTCTTACTAACTAATTTATGCATTTATTCTAATAATACTAAACTCTACTGAATGACTTTTTAAGCATTTATGTTTGAGACTCGTATTGTACTTACATAATCTCCATCTCCTACTGCCCTCTCTAACATCCCATTTCCTCTCAAATTCTTCACCACTTCTTTAATAATTATTTTAAACACACACACACAGAGTAAGTCTCTGAATCCATTTTGTGTTACTTATATTCATATGTTTAGGGCTAACCTATGGATATGTGTTTAGGACTTACCACAAGGGATTTGGGATTCAACAACCTATCTTGGGGCTCAGCTCTAGTGGAGATGGAAGGTTCTCCTGTCAATAGTCGTTAACTGCTTCTAGTTCCTCGTGTAGGAGCTGGACCTTGTAAGGTTTTTCTCCACCCATAGTGAGATGACAGCTGGTGTTGTCACTATGCAGGTCTTATTTGAGTGAACATATTGTTAAGATTCTATGGGTGCACCTTCCTGTCATCTTGAGAAGACATGCCTTTTAATAGCTGATGACAAGTTTGAATATACCAGAACATAGATAGAAGGCTTATCTAAGTGTTTCTGGGAAGCAATTTTAGGTACTAAGTAATGTCATTTGGAGGCTAAAAGAGTTTATTCTTGTGAAACCTAGAAATAACAACATAATGCAATTTAAAATGAATTAGAATTTAATCAAGAGATAAATATTAAACTTTAATATTGCCACCAGTTCAGTATTAATTTTTAAAGAAATGACCTTTGAGAGATGAGTAAAACATTTGCATCTGAGTTTCCCAGAAGTAAAAATATAAAAGGAAACATGTCTTGTAATTACATGGTTGTCAATATCTGTGCCATTTAAAAACAGGCCTTTCTCATAAAAGATAGAATGGTTATCAGAGGCGTCATGGGGAATGGAATAGATAAGCAATGGAGAATTACTAATCAAAGGGTATAAAGTGGAGCAGAAGAGACAGCTCAGCTGTAAGAGTGCTTTCTGGTCCTTCAGAGGACCACAGTTTTGTTTCCAATAACCATGTCGAGCAGCTCAACCCACCTGTAACTTCTCTTCCAGAGGATAGGATAGGAGGTTTGTATGAGCCTCTTCAGGCACCCACATGCATTTGTACCAACACACACACACACACACACACACACACACACACACATACAGACGCACAGATAGACATAGAAATACAGACATAGACACACAGTCACACACAGACACAACACACACACAGAAATTATTCAAAATAAATCTTAGAAAATAACAAAAAGTTTAAAATTTCAAGTAAGTTAAAGGAATGGGTTTTGAGGTCTGTGTCACTACAGTCAGTAGCAATGTGGAGGTCATTAATGTCACAATAGTGTCATCAGCAGGATGCTAATAGTGACATGTAGCAGTTCAAATTAACTGAGTAAATTTCACAGATTTCCACATGAAAATGTTTGAGATGTTAAGTTTTTGGCCTCTTTTTTGCCACTCTATAAGCACAAAAAAACATTACAGTTTTAACTAATACCTTCTACAATTAATTATTTTCAGTTGATATAATATACATAACAAATATCTTGCTCTTTTATTAATAAAGATACTAATTGAAAACACAGCAATTTTTAATGATATGACCACATGTACCTTTTCTGAGTTCTCCTATTAAAGAAGTAATGCAACTTAGTAACTACAACCCAAACAATCTTTTGTTAACAGGTAACACAATAAGTTTTGAAGATATACCTAAGACTTGTATAATTTTCCATCTAACAAATCCTATCTATGTAAAAAAATCATATTAAGTATTGTGTTTGAGCAATCAATAGTCCTGATTACATTTCAGCCATTGATATTTGTGGAGAAATTTGATAGATTTCACCAATATCAACTCTCTTATCATTTATAATTTTAGTATATTATGGTCCCTTAGTACTTACTCTTGCTTTCAGTTTGGATGTGGATACTAGAAATAGTGTTCTGTCATGCTGCCTGGTTCTGAAATCATGGCATTAATAATGACTTGTTTTCTTTCTTCTTGCTTATAACTTAGTAGACACCATATAGTACAGTGTTTTCTCGTTATTGATGCAAGTACATGTCTTTAAAACAAGCATTTAGTTAATCTGGTTATTCTGAGTATATGAAATTACTACTGAAAATTGTGTAAGTTCATATAGATAAAATTGATGAGTTGAATGATGTATTGTATTAATGTTTAAGTATCTAATGAATACTTTCAAAGTTTCCATGTAATCATTTAACTAAGTTAAAAATGGTCCATATTGCAAGGAATCTCCTCAAGTCTCAGAAGGTCCTGAAGAGAGGTTTGTTAAGACCCGTACATTTCAGGGAGTTCCTGAAATAAACCAGGTACATAATGACTGTCTTCTCCAGCATTATATAAATAGTGGAGATTGCTAACAGTCACTGTAACAGTGGCTGAGCTCTTTGAAGACATAGGGGCCAGTTGATCTGCCTTTAGGAGACTCATACAAACTAGAAACACTCGGACATCTGTCAGATGATGGCACAGTAAAGAGTGAGCTTCAGGTTTCCTGGCTTTGTGAGTTGTCACTATTCTAGAATAGACTTTACATGAAGAATTTATCTTTGAATCATGTCTTTCCTGTAAGTAATTATCACCTATACTATAAAAAAACCTCAATACACTTATGGGTTCACCTGTTGGACTTCAGTGCCATTCTTATTCTGACTTATCTTTTATTCTCTAGTTAATGCACATGTGTTCATATCACCACAGAAATTATCTGACACTGTAAGGTATGTGTTGTTCCTCTTTGTTGTTGATGTTTTGAGACAAAGTCTTAAGTATTCCAGGATGGCCAAGTAGTAGAGAATTACCCAGAAATCCTGCTTCTACCTTCCAATTACACCACTAATGATTTAAAGCATATATATTAGTACCTCAGTCACAGTAGAAGAAACATACTATCATTTGTAGTTTTTGAAATATAATGAGTTATAATAGGCAACTCTAAAATTCAGGTGGTTGAAGAAGCAATAAAGGTAATTAGATAATCAATGAAGGTAGAAGGAGAATGTTGCCATTTTCTCCAGGGATAAATGGGAAGAAAACAGAAAACAATCTCTGCAGTATTTCATAAGTTATTTTTCCTAGGTTAAAATAGTTAATACTTATAGTCTTTACATAATAAATACAATGTTAGATCTTTGTCTTAGGAAAAAAGATACATCTCTAACATATATCATATATTCCTGTAACAGATAAAGTGCAATAGAATGAAAACTTATTATATATACATAGCAAAAGAAGTGACAAATTCAATTGTGTATGTACAGAATCTAAAATGCTGGTTGGTGTACACTATTATTATATTAGGAATGGGTTATAACATTAACACTAACAGAAGAATCAGAAATAATAGCACTCAGAGGGAGAGAATGAAGATTGGAGAAGAAGTTTATCCACGGATTCCCAGCAACCACAAGGTGGTTGCTGGGAAGTGAACTCAGGACCTTTGAAAGAGCAGCCAGTGTTCTTAAGCACTGTGCTATCAAAAAAAAATTAAAGAAAAAGAGTGCAAGAGTATAAGAGTGGTCATGTATGAAGGAATCAGGATATTTAAGTGCCTTTTCTTACCCTATATCAAAGGAAATCATGTTTAAGAGATTCATAGCATCTAATAATCAGAAATAATACTTCAAAAATGTTTGACGATTTATTCTAGTCAAAGGACAATTCTGTTTATGCATATTTTTATTTATTCATTTCATAAACATCTTTCGGTAAATAAATATTAATAGCAGTTATTGCCCCATTGAATGGCAGAGAGTGAAGGCTCCCAGCAGTTTGATTTACCCTTTAATCTATTGTACTGAGGCCTCCTTATCAAGATTTTTGAAGAGCATAATTAACATGTGGAGAAAAATATTTTAGCACATGAAATTTGGGCAACTGCATTTTTCCATACCTCCTTCTCTTGCTCATTTAAATTGAAGGAAAAAAAAGAAGTAAAAGCAAAATGTTGAATTTTATGTAGCCCTCAATGATACAACCATTTATATACCAAAGAAAAAGGCAGCATAAATACATGTCACCTTATTTCAAGGTTTGCATAAAAAGGTCCAGAATTTGGAAGATATTTTAAAATGATTAGTGTTGCAAAAGAGATAAATTCTGATTTATTTTGTTTGTGTACCAGGACAAACACAGCTAAGCAAACAAGAAAAGAAGCATGGTTGGTGAAGGAAGATATTTGTGTCGTCATATATACAGATATATATATATATATATATATATATATACATATATATATATATAAATGTGTATATCCCACGTTTTTTGACTGTTCCTTGGCTAAGCTAATGCGACAGTTCCAGGGTATGAAATAACAGCATTTGCGTTTTCTTGAAATTTGCTGTAACAACTGCATTATTTTTTCTTTGTAATTTAGATATATTTATCTTTCTCCAAACACATTTTGTTAGTATGTTTTTAAAATGCTACTAATAGATTATAAGGACATAATGGTTATTTTGTTGTATATATGAGGATATTTCTTCTTTAGATAGCTTTATATTACCAATGAATTAATATCCAAGTGTAAAAGACAAGTTTAGACAAAACTTAAATAATTTGGCTTATAAAACTCATTGCAAAATGATTTCATAAATTGTTTTCAAGGTAATGTAATCTGGGAGGCCACTACAGGTAGGAAAATGTTCACAGATAGTGATTGGTTACACTGCTAAGATAAGTATGAGCATCTGTGGTTTGTAAGGGCAGGAACATGGTCAGGTAACTGAGTGTATGAGGGCAAATCAATGAACAAGGTACTTTATTTACAGATCAAATGAATAATAAACGTCAGAAATCAGAAACTCTGTTACTAAAAATCTCTGTGGTAGTTTTTACTAGGTACATAAAAGAGAGGCACTGCAGACCCAAACAGGCTTAATATTTATTATAGAAATTTAAGAAAAGAGGAGCTTCCTTGTTGGATTATAGCTTAGCTAAAAAAAAAGACAGTAATTTTAGAAAGCTGATCAATATTGGTTTTTTTCTCAAGATAAGGCACTTAGAACAGTGGTTTCAGAGGTATGAAGTGATATATTCTTAAAATAGCATGTTTATCATATGTAGATGTTAAGGATGTTGGTGTTTTAGAAGAAAGCCATGCAGGACAAATCCCAAGATCCAGGAACCATGGAGGGGTGAAATAGAGAGAGGCCAGAAATCAAAAATTAAAATACCACCAGACAAAAAGAAGAGGTTGGGGTATTTCATAGCTCAGCTAATTAATGATGATTCCACAAAGACCAAGATTGATTTCCAAAGTGGTTGTACAAGTTTACATTCCCACCAGCAATGGAGGGTTCCCCTTTCTGCACATCCTCTCCAGCAGGCATTATCACTTGAGTTTTTGATCTTATCCATTCTTATGGGTATAAGGTGAAATTTCAGGGTCATTTTGATTTGTGTTTCCCTGATGATCAAGGACATTGAGCATTGCTTTAAGTATTTCTCTGCTATTCTATATTCTTCTACAGAGGATTCTCTGTTTAGCTCTATAACCCATTTGTTAACTGGATTCCTTGATTTGTTGCTTTTTAACTTCTTTAGTTCTTTTATATTCTGGATAGTAGACCTCTGTCAGATATAGCGTTGGTGAAGATCCTTTCCCAGTCTGTAGGTTGCCGTTTTGTTCTGACGAGACTGTCCTTTGCTTTACAGAAGCTTTTCAGTTTCCTGAGGTCCCATTTATTGATTGTTGCTCTTTGAGCCTGTACTGTTGGTGTTCTGTTCAGGAAGTTCTTCTATTGAGAGACATCTGGGTTGTTTCCAGGTTCTGGCTATTATGGATAAATCTGCTATGAGCATGGCTGAGCAAATTTCCTTGTGTACTTAAGCATATTTTGGATATATGCCAATGAGTTCTAGGTTCTTCCCACTTTTTCTACTAACTGATTTAGTGTATCTGGTTTTATATTGAGGTCTTTGATCCACTTGAATTTTAGTTTTGTGCAGTGTGATAAATATGGATCTATTTGCATTTTTCTACATATAGACATCCAGTTAGACCAGCACCATTTGTTGAAGATGCTGTCTTTTTTGAATGGTTTTGGATTTTTTGTCAAAAATCAAATGTCTGTAGGTATGTGGGTTTATTTCTGGGTCTTCTATTTAATTCCATTGATCCACCATTCTGTCTCTACGCCAGTACCATGCAGTTTTTATTACTATTTCTCTGTAGTACATCTTGAGATCAGGATGATTACCTCCAGATGATTTGTTGTTGTACAGGATTGTTTTGGAAATTCTGTGTTTTTTGTTTCTCTCTCTAAATTTGAGAATTTTTCTTTCAAGGTCTGTAAAGACTTGTGTTGGTATTTTGATGGGAATTTCATTGAATCTGTGAATTGCTTTTGGCAGGATGTTAATTCTAGTGGTCCATGGGGACAGGAGATCTTTCCATCTTTTATTTTTCTTTATTAATTACACTTTACTCACTTTATATCCCCCCCGTGGTTCCCTCCCTCCTCCTGTCCCAATCCCTCCCTTCCTACACCCTCTGCATGCATGCCCCTCCCCAAGTCCACTGATAGGGGAGGACTTCTTTTCCTTCCTTCTGATCCTAGTCAATTAGGTCTCATCGGGAGTGGCTGCCTTGTCCTCTTCTGTGGCCTGGTAATGCTGCTTCCCTCTCGGGGGGAGGTAATTAAAGAGCAGGCCAATCAGTTCATGTCAGGGACAGTCCCTGTTTCTATCACAATGGAACCCACTTGGATACTGAACTGCCATGGGCTACATCTTAGGTTATTTCCATGCATAGTCCTTGGTTGGAATAGCAGTCTCAGGAAAGACCCCTGTGCTCAGATTTTTGGTTCTGTTGCTCTCATTGTGGAGTTCCTGTCCTCTCCAGATCTTACTGTTTCCCACTTCTTTCCTAAGATTCCCTGCACTCTGCCCAAATGTTGCCCATACGTCTCAGTATCTGCATTGATAGTCTGCAGGGCAGAGCTTTGTAGAGGTCCTCTGTGTCAGGCTCCTGACTTGTTTCCTCTTTTCTCTTTCTTCTGATGTCCAGCCTCTTTGCCTTTCTGGGTAAGAATTGAGCATACTAAAATCTGTACACCTAAAAAAGCTAGGCAAGAAGGAAGACCCTGGGTAAGATGATCAATCCTCACTCAGAAAGACAAATGAAATGGGATGGACATTAGAAGATGGAGAAAACAGGAAACAAGACAGGAGCCTACTACAGAGGGGATCTGACTGACTCTACCAAAGCACTGTATCAAAGCAAATGCTGAGATCATAACCAAATTTTAGGCAGAGTGTAGGTTATCTTATGAAAGAAAAGGGAGTGTCCAAGTGGGATCCCTAGTAAGGGGAACAGGGGCTGTCTCTGACATGAACTCAATGGTTGGCTCTTTGATCACCCCACACACACCAGGGGGAGCAGCCTTGACAGCCACAGAGAAGGAAAATGCAGTCAGTCTTATTGAGACCTGATATGCCAGGGTCAGATGGAAGGGGAGGACGACTTCCCCTATCAGTGGACTTTGAAAGGGGCATGGGAGGAGATGAGGGAGGCAAGGTGGGATTGAGAGGGAATGAGGGAGGGGGCTACAGCTGGGATACAAAGTGAATAAAGTGCAATTAATAGAAAAATTAAAAAATTAATAAAAATGATTCCACAAATGAAATGAATGTCCTCCAATTTTCTTATACATTTTATACATATCCACATGAAGAACTTTGAAAATCCATAAAAATAAATATGATAAATAATTGAGTAGTAGTGACTGATAGTTAATCCTCATACAGTATGCAAATACACTAAACCACTTGTATATAAATGTCATGTGTCAAGTAAAACCGGCATTTCTTCTCATAACCCAAATATGTTTCTTTTCTATGTAAATAGAGAAAGGAAGACAAATTCAACAACCAAACAATTGACTACGTATTTATTGCATGATAGAAATGTTACAAACATACCAGGATTTTCACCTTATTCAGTAATCATTAATCTCACTGACTAATTATCATAATCCTGGTAAGACAAATCTAAATGCCTGATGATCAAAACAAGCTGGAAGTTAAACAAAAGATGGACAACATTAGGAAAAACTGTAGATTAATGATTAAAGGAAATTTTATATTTGCTCTAAGTAATAGAAAACAATGGAATGTCATGTTTTGCAAAATTATTCTATATGGTTTTTGTTTTGACACAATAATTCTGAATGCTGGTTGAGAAGAGGCTGGGGTTTTGAAACCTATAGAATCACAAATAAAAATTATAAGAGATTGTTGCCTGTCCCATCCTAACAGCAATGGGACCAATACTTTACCTGTCCAAAGCAAAGTAAGCAAGCAAGTAAGTAAGTAAATAAATAAATAAATAATGGGATGTGCTGACATGATGTATGTAAATTGTAAGAAAGAGAGACTGTAGCCAAGTATGTTGGTAAGAACTTTACTTAAGAAAGTTTTTTTTTATTTTTTATTAATTACACTTTATTCATTTTGTATCCCCCCATAGGCCCCACCCTCCCTCCCCTTTCTGCATGCATGCCACTCCCCAAGTCCACTGATAGGGGAGGTTCTCCTCTTCTTTCTGATCTTAGTCTATCAGTTCTCATCAAAAGTGGCTTCATTGTCCTCTACTGTGGCCTGGTAAGGCTGCTACCCCCTCAGGGGGAAGTGATCAACGAGCAGGCCAATCAGATTATGTCAGAGGCAGTCCCTCTTCCCATTACTATATAACCCACTTGGACACTACACTGCCATGGACTACATCTGTGCAGGGGTTCCAGGTCATCTCCACGAATAGTCCTTGGTTGGAGTATGAATCTCTGGGAAGTTCCCTGTTTGTTTAAAAAGCAGACCTAAGTGTAGAGCTAACTGGGAGTCCCATTAATGACAAAACTGGATGAGTTTAAATAATGTCTGGTAGGCAACTGGATAAATTAATCTTCCCAGATTAGTAGTCAAATTTCTGATTAAGATATGAATTTGAGGGGGGCCAAGATGGCAGCACCGGGAGAACACCGTGTCTGAGAAGTGGGACAACACACTCCGTGCAGCGACCAGGAGACTGAACTCTGGGCCCTAAAACAACAGCGATCAATCATGTTTCCCAGGTGAGGGGAGGCTCCCACCGCGTGGGAATCAGTCGGGTCCACTCTTGGCTGCCCAGCCAGAACCAGGAAGAGAACCCAACTAACGCAGGCTTTGGGTCTCCAGGCTGGTGCCTCAAGCCTGTGTGTCCCGATCAGTTTCCCAGGGTGATTGGTGGGCACAAGGGTGCCTGAGGCTGGGAGTCCCAGTCGCAAAAACCCACGGGGAAGGAAAGTTGCCAGACTGGTCACAGGTCACCCAGTCTTTCCCTGGAAGGTCTCTCCGACCTCGGCCGGTACCTGCTGCCATCACAATTGAGCTCCCGCAACACACCGATTGCAGCTGCGCGCCCAGCTCAAAATCCCTACTCCCTCTTTGGAGGAGGCAGGAGGCGGCCAGCAGAATCTGCCACAGACCACATTGTCTGTACCCCAACCCGAGATCAGGGCTGAGGAAACCCAATCCTTTCGGGCACTCCCCCAAACGCCACCATCACCCTGCCGCAGCAGAGCAGAAGGATAAAGAGGCACACAGCTGCTTCACAGTGCCGGAACTCCAGTGCTGCAGGCCGCTCCTAGCAAACAAACTACAGCTCGGGATCTGGGACTGGGGTCATTCTACACGTCCTGAGATTATCCTGGATCCAGCGCAATAGGGTATATCAGTAACTTCTATCACCGGCACCCCCCAACACCTGGCAGAAAAACGCCTGCTCAGGACCGACTGAGAAGCCCCAACCACTGCTGGCACTTCCCTGAAAGCACCTCCATAAGCTTGCCTTAGCAGAGGAGAAGGTCAGAGGAGAAGGACAGAGAGGCAGCCTGCCAAGGACACAGCACCCTCTCTCCAGCTCACCCAGCTGCCCCTAGCAGAGAAAAACAAGCTCTGGATCTGAGGACACTCAACCCTACCCAGTACTCTCTTGGGATCAGCAAACATAGATTCTACCACTAGGCTGCTTCTGGCAGAGAGATCTGGGCCTGGGATCAGGGATGGAGTACACTCAACCTATCTCTTTCCCATGCCACCCAGGGACCAGTCAACATAACCCCACCTGGCAGAGGGAAAGGACAAAGAGGCAGCACACAGGAAAGGTGGACACCGAGTCCTGCGGCCACAGAGTCACAGAGCTGACTGTTACCCATGCACTTCCGCAGCAGGACCAAAACAGAGAGTAGTGAGCCAGGGGAACCCTTGTGCATACCAACTGATCCTGCAAGAGAGTGAGTGAGCCTTCTAGGGAGAGATTGCCCCAGACCCAGGGCCTCTCCACAGAAGCAACCAGACGAGATCCGTGCCACCCACACCCCTAGTGTGGGCATCATAGAAATTCTTGGAATAGCGACCCCAACATTGAAGCCTCTGCCTTGCGGGTCCACCAGGGTAATCCAGGCAAACAATCCCTGGATTTCATTCAGAACTGCGTACTAGTGGCTTGCAGGCCACTGCAATAGTCAGAGAATCTGCACATGCACACTGCACCCTCTAAAAGTACACCCGAATAGTGCCAGTGTCACATTCCTTACTTAGGCAAAACTGAAAACACAGTGCACACTCCCAAAGCAGTGAACCTCTCTCATCTTCCGGAAAAAACAGTCCAGAAAACAGAAAGAGAGGATCATAGCCCAAACTACAATCTCTAGGAACAATCAGTGAGGATTATAAATAACCAGATGGCTAGAGGCAGACGTAAGAACACTCTCAACAAAAATCAGGACATAATGACCTCACCAGCAACCCCACAAAACAATGGACACTTCAATTCACTAGATATACAAGAAAACGACCTCCAAACTATGTTTCTCCAGCTATTAGAGGCCCATAAAGATGAAATGAACAAAGCCCTCAGAGAAATAACCAAAGAAATCGAGACTAACCAAGAGGAAACAAATCGTGCTCTCAGAGAAATGACCACAAAAATTGAGGCAAACAGAGAAGAAATGCACAAAGGTCTCAAAGAAATGTCCACACAAATGAACGCAAATAAAGAAGAAATAAACAAAGCTCTCATAGAAATACAGGCAATTATACCCAAAGAAGTAGAGGCACAATTAGTGATACATAGAGAGGAAACGGACAAAAAATAGAAACTATCATTGAAAAACAGGAGTCCACATTCAAACAGGTGAAGGAAATGGTGCAAGACATGAAAACAGAATTAGAATCAATAAAGAAAACACAAATAGAGAAAAACCAGGAGCTGGAGAACATAGAGAAAAGATCAGGCACTACAAAGGTAAGCATCACCAACAGAATACAAGAGATGGAAGAAAGAATCTCAGGAGCCGAAGATACACTTGCGGAAATTGACATGTCTCTCAGAGAAAAAATGAAATCAGAAAAGTTCCAACACAAAACATCCAAGAAATCAAGGACAACATGAAAAGACAAAACCTAAGAATAATAGGAGTAGAAGAAAAAGAAGACATCAGGCTCAAAGGTCCGGAAAATATTTTCAAGAAAATCATAGAAGAAAACTTTCCCAACTTAAAGAAGGAGATGGCCATAAACATACAAGAGGCCTACAGAACACCAAGTAGACTAGACCAGAAAAGAAATTCTTCACGTCACATCATAGTCAAAACACTGAACCTACAAAACAAAGAAAAAGTTCTAAAAGCAGCAAGGGAAAAAGGCCAAGTACCATATGAAGGTAGACCTATCAGAATCACACCAGATTTCTCAACAGAAACTATGAAAGCCAGAAGGGCCTGGACAGAAATCATACAGTCCTTAAGGGACTACAGATTCCAACCCAGACTACTATACCCAGCAAAACTTTCAATCAACATAGACGGAGAATTCAAAATATTCCAAGACAAAACCAAATTTAAACAATATCTACATAGTAACCCAGCTCTACAGAACTTACTAGAAGGGAAACTCCAAACCAAAGAAAACAACTACATTGAAGGAAACATAGGAAATAGATATCTACACAACAAAAAAACCAAAAGAATACAAGCAATGAAACTCAGTGACACCACCAACACCACATCTAAAGTAAGTAACAATTGTTGGTCACTAGTTTCTATCTACATCAACAGACTCAACTCACCAATTAAAAGATACAGACTAACAGAATGGTTGTGGAAACAGGATCCATCATTCTGTTGCATCCAAGAAACACACCTATGCACGAAAGATAAACACTACCTCAGAGTAAAGGGCTGAAAAAATGTCTTTCAAGCAAATGATTTCAGAAAACAATCGGCAGTAGCCATCCTAATATCTAATAAAATAGACTTTAAACCCAATTTAATCAAAAAAGATAAGGACAGCCACTATATTCTCATCAAAGGAAAAATCCACCAAGAGGACATCACAATTTTGAATATCTATGCCCCAAATACAAGAGCACCTACATTTGTAAATGAAACAATATTAAAGCTTAAATCACACATTGATCCTAAAACCCTAATAGTGGGAGACTTCAACACTCCACTCTCACCAAAGGACAGATCAACTAGACAGAAAACAAATAGGGAAATAAAAACACTTACAGAGACCCTAAATCAAATGGACCTAATAGACGTCTACAGATCTTTTCATCCAAACTCAAAAGAGTATACCTTCTTTTCAGCACCACATGGAACCTTCTCCAAAATAGACCATATAGTTAGTCATAAAGAAAGCCTCAACAGATACAAAAAGATTGAAGTAATCCCTTGTATTCTATCGGACCATCATGGACTTAAGCTGGACCGCAACAACAACAGAAATAACAAACAGCCTACACGCACACAGAAACTGAACAACTTGTTACTAAACGACAGCTGGGTTAAGGAAGAAATAAAGAAAGAAATTAAAGACTTCCTAGAATTCAATGAAAATGAAGGCACAACATTCCCAAATTTATGGGACACATTGAAAGCAGTGCTCAGGGGAAAATTTATAGCACTAAGTGCCTGCAAGAAGAAATTCGTAACATCACATACAAACAACTTAATGGCCCAACTGAGAACCCTAGAAAAAAAAGAAGCAGATACACCCAAGAGGAGCAGACAGCTGGAAATAATCAAACTCAGGGCTGAAATCAATCAATTAGAAACAAATAAAACTATTCAAAGAATCAATGAAACAAAAAGCTGGTTCTTTGATAAAATCAACAAGATAGACAAACCCTTAGCCAAACTAACTAAAAAGCAGAGAGAATCTATCCAAATCAACAAAATCAGAGATGAAAACGGTGACATAACCACAGACACAAAGGAAATTCAAACAATCATTAGGTCATACTACAAAAGCCTATATGCCACAAAATTTGAAAATCTAAATGAAATGGACAATTTTCTTGATAGATTCCATCTTTCAACATTAAGTCAAGATCAGGTAGAAAGACTGAACAGCCCTATATCCCCCAAGAAAATTGAAGCAGTCATTCACAGTCTCCCCTCCAAAAAAAGCCCTGGCCAGACGGTTTCAGTGCGGAATTCTACCAGACCTTCAAAGAAGTGCTCACACCAATTCTCCTCAAACTATTCCACAAAATAGAAACAGAAGGTACATTACCAAACTCATTCTATGAAGCAACAGTCACCCCGATACCTAAACCACACAAAGACCCAACAAAAAAAGAGAACTTCAGACCTATCTCTCTTATGAACATTGACGCAAAAATACTCAATAAAATACTAGCAAACTGAATCCAAGAACACATCAAAGATATCATCCACCAGGAACAAGTAGGCTTCATCCCAGGCATGCAAGGGTGGTTCAACATACAGAAATCCATCAATGTAATCCACCACATAAACAAACTGAAGGAGAAAGACCACATGATCATCTCCTTAGATGCTGAAAAAGCATTTGACAAAATCCAACACCCATTCATGTTTAAAGTCTTGGAGAGATCAGGAATACAAGGCACATATCTAAACATAGTAAAGGCAATATACAGCAAGCCTATAGCCATCATCAAACTCAATGGAGAGAAACTTAAATCAATCCCACTGAAATCAGGGACAAGACAAGGCTGCCCACTCTCTCCCTACCTCTTCAACATAGTATTTGAAGTCCTAGCCAGAGCAATAAGACAACTAAAGGAGATCAAGAGGATACAAATCGGAAAGGAAGAGGTCAAAGTGTCACTATTCGCAGATGATATGATAGTATATATGAGCGACCCCAAAAATTCAACCAGAGAACTCCTCCAGCTGATAAACACCTTCAGCAAAGTGGCAGGATACAAAATCAACTCAAACAAATCAGAAGCCCTCCTGTATACCAAAGACAAAAGGGCTGAGAAAGAAATTAGGGAAACAACACCCTTCACAATAGCCACTAATAACATAAAGTACCTTGGTGTGACTCTAACCAAGCAAGTGAAAGACCTGTTTGAGAAAAACTTCAAGTCTCTGAAGAAAGAAATTGAAGATCTCAGAAGATGGAAAGATCTCCCGTGCTCATGGATTGGTAGGATTAACATTGTGAAAATGGCCATCCTGCCAAAAGCAATCTACAGATTCAATGCAATTCCCATCAAAATACCAACTCAATTCTTTACAGACCTTGAAAAACAGATTCTCAGCTTCATATGGAGAAACAAAAAACCCAGAATCTCCAAAACGATCCTGTACAACAACAGATCATCTGGAGGTATATCTATCCCCGATCTCAAGTTGTACTACAGAGCAATAATAATAAAAAGTGCATGGTATTGGCATAAAAACAGAAAGGAGAATCAATGGTACTGCATAGAAGACCCAGAAATAAACCCATACACCTATGAATACTCGATTTTTGACAAAGAAGCCAAATCCATTCAATGGAAAAAAGGCAGCATCTTCAACCAATGGTGCTGGTCCAACTTGATGTCTACATGCAGAAAAATGAAAATAGATCCATATTTATCACCCTGTACAAAACTAAAGTCCAAGTGGATCAAAGACCTCAACATAAAACTAGATACTCTAAATCTGTTAGAAGAAAAAGTGGGGAACAGCCTAGAACTCATTGGCACAGGAGACAACTTCATGAACAGAACACCAACAGAACAGGCTCTAAGAGCAACAATCAATAAATGGGACCTCATGAAACTGAAAAGCTTCTGTAAAGCAAAGGACACTGTCATCAAAACAAAACGCCTGCCTACAGATTGGGAAAGAATCTTCACTAACCCTTTATCTGACAGAGGACTAATATCGAGTATATACAAAGAACTAAAGAAGCTGAAAAGCAGCAAACCAAGTAATCCAATTAAAAAATGGGGAACAGAGCTAAACTGAGAATTCTCGACAGAGGAATATCGAATGGCAGAGAAACACTTAAAGAAATGCTCATCCTCATTAGCCATCAGGGAAATGCAAATCAAAACGACCCTGAGATATCACCTTACACCCATCAGAATGGCCAAGATGAAAAACTCAAGGGACAACACATGCTGGATAGTTTGTGGAGAAAGGGGAACCCTCCTCCACTGCTGGTGGGAATGTAAACTGGTACAACCACTCTGGAAATCTATCTGGCACTTTCTAAGACAATTAGGAATAGTGCTTCCTCAAGACCCAGCTATACCACTGCTAGGTATATACCCAAAGTTTGCTCAAGTACACAAAAGGGATATTTGCTCAACCATGTTTATAGCAGCATTATTTGTAATAGCCAGAACCTGGAAACATCCCAGATATCCATCAACAGAGGAATGGGTACAGAAATTGTGGTATTTTTACACAATGGAATACTACTCAGCAATCGAAAAGGAGGAAATCATGAAATTTGCAGGCAAATGGTGGGATCTAGAAAAGATCATTCTGAGTGAAATATCCCAGAAGGAGAAAGACAAACACGGTATATACTCACTTATATAGACATATAAGATATGATAAACATAATGAAATCTATACACCTAAAAAAGATAATCAAGAGAGCGGACATGAGGTAAGATTATCAATCCTCGTTTAGTAAGACAGATGGGATGTGCATTGAACATATGACAGGAGTCTACTGAGTGCATTTGAAAAACTCTAACTAGCAGTGTTTTCAAAGCAAAGACTCATGACCAAACCTTTGGCAGAGTACAGGGAATCATAAGAAAGAAGGGGAGTTAGTCTGATGAGGAAAGGATAGGAGCTCCAGAAGGACCAAATATATTTGGGCACAGGGTCTTTTCTGAGACTGACATGCAAACAAGGACCATGTATGAATGTAACCTAGAACCTCTGCTCAGATGTAGCCTGTGGTAGCTCAGTAACCAATTGGTTTCCCATAGTGAGGGGAACAAGGACTATTTCTAACAGGAACTCAATGACTGGCTCTTTGACCTCCCCACCCCCCAAGGGAGGAGCAGTCCTGTTAGGCCACAGAGGAGGACTTTGCAGCCAGTCCTGAAGATACCTGATAAAACAGGATCAGATGAACGGGGAGGAGGTCCCCCCTATTAGTGGACTTGGAAAGGGGCACGGTGGTGATGAGGGAGGTTAGGGAGGGACTGGGAGCCAATGAGGAATTGGGACACGGCTGGGATAGAGAGTTAATAAAATGTAACTGATAAGAAAAAAAATAAAATTAAAAAAAAGCATGTTCTTTAATGGTAAAAAAAAAGATAGGAATTGGAAAAAAATAAAAATATTCATAAAGATATGTAGCAAAAACATATGGATTTTAATATCATCAAATAAGTGGCTATTGATGTAAAGGAGAAGTCACAGGATAGATCTCTAGTAAATGAATTGAAATTATTAAGAGAAAATTATCCAAAGAGACTGGGGAAAATACAGTAAATTATCCAGGCTGTTAAAGTTATATCTTAAATCTGCTTATGAAATTGAGAGGGTGATATATTGAAAGAAGCTCATGGTGGTGGAGGTGGGAATAAAAGTAGACAGAATAAAGATATATTGTATACATGCATGAAATATTCAAAGAAAAATGTTTTTAAATATGTTAGGTGTCCTTGTAACCGAGTGAGGAAAATGTGTTTTTTTTTAAACATTTAAAGACTCATTATTCAAAATACAATTGCTAGTATTTAAATATAGTTGGTAAAGTAACCTAATATTTTCTGAGTAATTACCAGAATCAATTTCAAAATCTTTCACCCTAACTTTGAGGATGAACTCCTTGTTCTATTTTATTTTTGACATTCTGAAGTTTTTTAATTTCTTATCATTTATTCACTTTATATCCTGATTATAGCCCCTCCCTCATCTCTTCCCAGGCCCATACTGCCTCACTTTTCCCCCTATCCTCTCCAGTAGTCCAAGTAAAAGGGAGTATACTCTTACCCCCACTATTTGATCTTAGCCTATCAAGTCTCATCAGGACCGCCTGGATCCTCTTTTACTGTAAGCTGGCCAGGTTGCTCTGATCTGAAGCTGTATTATAGAACATCAGCAATAAAACTGTACGATACTGGCATAGAAACAGACTGATAAATCAATGGAAAGACCCAGAAATAATCCACAGACCTATAGACAAAGGATTTTTGACAAGGAAGCCAAAACCATACAATGGAAAAAGATAGCATCTTTAGCAAATGGTGCTGGTAGAAAAGTTCAAATAGATCCATATATATCACCCTGCACAAAATTAAAGGCCAAGTGGATCAAAGGCCTCAACATAAAACCAGACACACTAAATCTGTTAAAAGAAAAAGTAAGGAAGAGCCTTGATCTCATTATACAGAAGACAATTTCCTGATCAGAACACCAACAGCACAGGCTCTAAGATCAACAATCTATAAATGGGACTTCATGAAACAAAAAGCTTCTGTTAAGCAGAGAAAAATTGTTTTAAAGAAGAGATAGTGACCAACTGTACATAGTTATTAAAATTAAATAAAGAATATTGTATCCACATTTATGCAAAAATATTAAAACATAACCATGTTCTTAGGCAACTAAGGATCCCTTTGCTTAACAAAAAAATACAGATTTTGAGCAAAACCACTCCATCTTTGGCCTTGGTTTGTCCAGTTTTATGCTAGAAGACTTTTGAGAGGCATTTCTGTACCTAAAAGGATATTAGGTAATGGTTAGAGAGCCAATCAGACCGGAGAAGTACCAAAATTCACTGGTGAAAGACCCACAATTGATTTTTTTTGCTTTCTTTTTTGAAGTAAGAAGAGACTGTGGGCCACACTTTTCTCGTACATCTTCTATATGCCCAGGACTGAGCCCTAAAACATAGGAAGAGATCTGGACCTCAAGGAGTCGGGTTAAATTATTTCAGATTTATATATGCAGAAAACAAAATAATGTAAAACTAAATACACATAACTTACTGTGACATATTGCATCTCAAATTTCTGTAAAAGGTATTATATAATACTTGGTATTCAATTAAATATACAGATTCAAACGGGACAAAGTAAAAGATGACTAAAAATAGACAATTTTAGACAATGAAACATATTAAATGAAGTTCTGAAATAACTAATGCAATGGTCAAATTCATACTTTATGTTTAATATTTTAGAAATTAAAATTTATTTTAGAAAATTATAAATGTCCATGTCTGAGATCCTATTTTAAAATCCAATGCACAGGTGTAATAGTCTGTCATCAAAACCTAAAGAGGCAATAATGGATGTAATAAGTAAGAATGATGAGCAGAGGGAAGAGAGTCATAGCACATGTGTGCACAAGATGAAGAAAATTTAGGAAAAAGGTTTATTCAAACCAGAGAAGTAAATGAATAAGATAACAAAAATATAGATATTCAGTTCGCAATTAGCAAAATAAAATTTAAAAGATTTGGGAAAAAAAAGATTTGGGGAAATATAAGACACTTCATACATTTTTACTTGTGAGATGAAGAACCCAACTAAGAAGAAAAAAATGCAAATAAAGATGAAATTAAATATGGAATTGATAAATAAAACACTGAATTATGAAAAACCTATTACAAAAACTAATATTCAATCAATCATAAAGTCATTACAAAAGGAATAACTAAATTATATATATATGTATATATATATATAAAATCATTAAGAAAATTTTGTGATCATGAAACTTTATCACTGAAATATAATTTCATAGAAAAAGTCAAAGTTGAGCTAATAAACTCTTTCATGCATTCTTAAAATAGAAATTGCTAATTAAGCTAAAGTATCATAACCTTGACAGAAAAGAAGTGACAATACATGCTGGAGAGGACATGGAGAAAGGGGAACCCTCCTCCATTGTTGGTGGGAATATAAACTTGCACAACCACTTTGGAAATCAATCTCATGCTTTCTCAGAAAATTAGTAATAGTGCTTCCTCAAGATCCAACCATACCACTCCTAGGCATATATTCAAAATATGCTCAAGTACAAAACAAGGACATTTGCTTAACCATGTTCATAGCAGCTTTATTCGTAATAGCTAGAATCTGGGAACAACCTAGATGTCCCTCAGCTGAGGAATGGATATAGAAATTGTGGTGCATTTACACAATGGAATACTACTTAGCAATTAAAAATTAGAAATCATGATATTTGCAGGCAAATGGTGGGAACTAGAAAAGATTATCCTGAGTGAGGTATCCCAGAAGCAGAAATGGTATATACTCACTCTTAAAAATGGAATATTAGACATATAATATAGGATAAACATACTAAAATCTGTACACCTAAAGAAGCTCAGCAATGAGGAGGACCTTGGTAAGATGATCAATCCTCATTCAGAAAAGCAAATGGGATGGACATCGGAAAAGGGTGAAAACAGAGAACAGGACAGGAGCCTTCCACAGAGGGACTCTGAAAGACCCTTAAGGGTTTCTAAGGACCCTTAAGGATAGTGAGACTCATAACTTTTGACAGAATGCAAGGATTCTTATGAAAGAAGGGGGAGATATAAAGACCTGGAGGGAACTGGAATTCCACAGGAAGAGCAATGAACCAAAAATCTGGGCCTGGGATCTTTTCTGAAACTGATACTCCAGCCAAGGATCATGTATGGAGATAACCCAGAACCCCTGCACAGACGTAGCCAAGAACAACTCAATGCCAAGTGGGTAACAGGAACAGGGACTATCTCCTATATGAACTCAGTGGTTGGCTCTTCGGTCACTTCCACCTGATGGGGTAGCAGCCTTACCAAGCCACAGAGGAAGACAATGCAGCCAGTCCTGATGAGACCTGATAGCTTAAGGTTTTATGGAAAGGCAGGAGGGCTTCCCCTATCAGTGGACTGGGGGAGGGGAAAGAGGAGGGAGGTAGGATGGGATTGGGAGGGGATGAGGGAGGGGCTACAGCTGGGATTCAAACTGCGTAAATAGTAATAAAAGAATAAATTTTAAAAAAAACCTAGAGATTGTGCAAAACTATCTTAACTTTGACAGAAAAGGTGTGTGACATATAATTATAATATACAGTAATAATATATGTAATTAAAAATTATAAACAAAATATTATGAAACAAATTCAGGAACATTTGGAAGTGTTATTGATGGTCACACTTGAATGCTAATCAGGGTTCTTTGCCAGGTAACAGACGGAGAAAGATCTATGCCATTTTGCCACAAAGTTAAAAAGAAGTACTTATGATATATTCATCCCTACCCATTAAAATTTCTTAGTAATTTATAGAATGGAAAAATATTTGAAGAGGCAAAATGTTATATAAAAAAGGGTGCATCTCTTCTTCGTATGTAAGACCTACCTGGGAAAAGGATGTTGACATTAAGAAGCGGGGCAGCTAGGAATGCGGAAGGAAAATGGAGAAGGAACGAGATCAAAAGTAGTGAAGTGTGTTGAGAAGATAAGAGTGCACCATCTGCAGGCACGGCGTGCTGGAAGTAAGGCCCTAAGTACAATTAATTCATGCTATTAAAAGTAAAACCTGGGCTGCCAAGGCAGTTCGACAGGTAAAGGCCATTTCTTGCAAGCCCATTGACCTAAATTGGATGCCCGGAACACTCGCAAGCAGAGGAATGTTACTCCACATAGCTGTCCTCTGACCTCCACGCATGTGCCAGCCCCTGAGTGTCCCTCCCCTTCTATAAAAATGCACATGTGTGGAAATTGACTGACTAACTAATTTTATAAACAGTATATGTGACCAGAAATAAGTTAAGGTTGATTGATGCAATCAGTTCTACTTTATTATCAGTACTCTTAGGGAGGACAATAACAAAGAAGAAATAATGAAATCCATAAGCTCTGGGGAATCAAAGTGTTCAGTCGTGCCAGAAACTGTAATTTTCGTTTGCATAAACATAAAATAATAAAAATATTATAGGTGCTTATTGATTAAAGATGAGAACATGGAAATAAACCGGCCAAATATATGAATGTTTTAGAACCATTGACATAAACATTTAAGGAATATCTATTCCAATTACTAAGAACTCAACAAAGGATATTATACAGTTATTTGAAATAAATGAATGACTTGGTCCTTTTCCATGCAGTCAGGCACACTGTAGACATTTGTCTGAATGAGCTGCATCCTCCAGATGGAAGAGCTAGAGACAACCCTCCTTAGAACAGGGATTCAGGCTGAGTTCTGAGACAGGAGCTGATGTCACCATGCTGAGCTAACACCTCTTCATTGAAAATCTCAAGTTTGCTCTTGAGGCATTTTTACAGAGCAAAACAAAAAGGTAAAAGAAAAGAAAACCTTCCTTGATGAAGAGTGAGGATTACATGTATCTGTGTGCATAAGGGCAAATGTGTAGAGTTTTGTTAATGATTAAGCTTGCTTAGTTAAATTGCTGTTGTAGGGGACTCCATGATCTGTGATGTCACTAGCCATGCATTTTGCAGTTGGTTTCCAGTACCAGGTATGATTTCTCTATTGCTAACTGGGAATTAAAACCAGCTAAATAGTCTTTTCCAAGAAAAAAACATACCAATTGGTTATCCAACATCACAAGATCAGCCCTGATAACATATGTACCTGTAACATACCTATACTGACCAGGACATTTATATCTTCCGTGTATGTGTGTGTGTGTGTGTGTGTGTGTGTGTGTGTGTTTTATAGTAATTAGTGAGTATAGAGGGCATGAATTTGAAAAAGAAGAAGGAGGACTATATGGAACAGCTTGGAGTAGGAAAGGGAGAGGAAGAAATGTGACTACTTTATGATCTCAAAATAAAAGAAAATGTAAAGGACAGTCTTTATTTACAGAACGTTGATTGTAAATGTCCAGGGTGACAATATGCCTCCATACAAACACCTAAGTTGATGGTGGATTAAATTAGTGACTAAAAGCTAGACAGTGACACAGGGACACCACAAGGCTACCCACCTAAGAGGCCTATCATTCCCATTTACTCAGCAGAATCCTGAGAGTGACTGACCTCCTAGGAGATGCCATTTCATTTCATTGCGGTCATGCACTGCTGAGCTACAATTTTACATGCTAGGAAACACAAATTCTTATCCGGTATAATATGAAGCCCAGAACCCAGTGCCCTTTCTAAAATAAAATTTGATCTTACAAATTCTCTCATCTAGTTTTAAATTCTTTTTCCTGTGTGTATGTATATTGTGTAACACAAAGAATTAGACACAGAATTTACTTAGGAAATTTTGAAATTGCTTTTTTCAAATCAGGTAAAAAAAGGGACTTCAGATAGAAATGTAATCATTGTTTTTCAGCACCACAAGCACCATGATTCCTCATTTCTTGGAATTAATTCAGATCACTAGTTTACACCTATTAATGTTTCCCTTCAAAGTATGAAATACAAATATTTATCTAAATTTTCTTTGGTGGATGCTTAATACCTAGTGATTATTGCATTGAAGCTGTTAAATGTCAAATTATTTGAAAGCATAATGAGAGAACAAAACGGTGTTTTACTATATGGGTAGGAAGGGTTCAAAGGCACATTGTTCATATTCTGTTCAAAAGGTAAACATATCCACCTGCTTCATCTCAGCTTTTCAAATAAAACACTGCATTATCACATCATAATTAGTAAGGTCAATTGGTGTGTGACTTTACATAGTGTTTTATTCTCAGCTTCAAAGAGGGACCAGTGAAAGGTCCAGCTTGTCAGGTTCGTTCATATTCAATTCATCTAAATTATCCACATTCAATTCATCTAAATTATCCACATTCCACCTTAAAAGCCTCCAAAGCCTCTGAACTGTTCAATCCCATCATCTGTCAGTTAGTCTGTAGAATATATATTACTCCAATCATGCATTTTCTCCTGAATTTGTTGTTGGTAATCTCTCTTAAATATAAGTAAATTATTTATAACAAAATAAACTGAAAGAAACTATATCCTATATTAAAAAAAAACACTTATGTTGGAACATTTAAACGTTGTTACTTTGAAAGGCACTCACTTTTGAGCAATGATAAAACAAAAACTTATATCAACAATTACCTGTGATTCACAGGAAGTAAATGTTTAATGTATAAACATAAAGTTTATTTTAATTGTTCTCAAATTATATTACGAAATAGATATTGTGCATACTATTTACCACACAATAAATACTGCATGGAGTAATTGAAAATTATGCATCAAATACAACGTAAGCAGTTGGAATTTATCCAGAACATAATTTTCTTTTTGCCAACATTTGACATCTAGACAAAGCAGAGGTGTGTGGCACTGTGAAAATATAGGCTTAAATATGAGGAGGAAACATATCAGAAAGAGAAAGTGAACATGAGATCTGCTCAGGATTTAGGCTAGTTATCTGCAGATAGAAATTAAGTGTCTATTATATCTGTGGTGCTCTTTTTCTTTCCTTTTAAACAGTATAACACCTTAACAACGTAAAAAGAAAATTCAAGATGGAAACAGGTAATTTATTTTCTAAGAATAACTATTTTAGTAAATATCTGATAAAAATTAAAGTTTCTAAAAATAATTGGTCAAAATAGAAATTTGATAGTATAAATTATAATGAGAGACTTGTGTGGACAGGTATTACAGGTTGGCTGAGCTAAAAAATGATATGGCTATTAAATTTATTTACCTGATCTTTGTTCAGCTTTGGTAAATGAAATCTATCAAGAACATTGTCCATTTCATTTACATTTTTCAAATTTTGTTGCATATCGGCTTTTGAAGTAGGACCTAATGATTCTTGGATTTCCTCCGTGTCTGTTGTTATGTTCCCCTTTTCATTTCTGATTTTTTTTTTTAAATTTGGACAGTGTCCCTCTGCCTTTCAGTTAGTTTGGCTAACAGTTTGTCTATCTTGTTGATTTCCTCAAAGAATCAGCTCTTGGTTTCATTGGTTCTTTGAATTGTTCTTTTTGTTTCTAATGTAATTATTTCAGCCCTGAACTTTTTTATTTCCAACTGCCTACTCCTCTTGGGCGTGTCCTTCTTCTTCTTCTTCTTCTTCTTCTTCTTCTTCTTCTTCTTCTTCT
>NW_026591816.1:4469060-4511349 GCF_907164565.1 Psammomys obesus | reverse complement strand
CTTCTTCTTCTTCTTCTTCTTCTTCTTCTTCTTCTTCTTCTTCTTCTTCTTCTTCTTCTTCTCCTTCTAACTTCTTTTTCTGTTTTGTTTTTCTAGTGCTTCCTGGTGTACCATTAAGTTGCTTGTATGAGATACAAATTTCTTTAAGAAGGCACTTAGATGCCCCTTAACGGAAGCATGGATAAAGAAAATGTGGTACATTTACACAATTGAATATTACCCAGTGGTTAAAAAAAATGTGACATCATGAAATTTGCTGGCAAAGGGAAGGAACTAGGAAAATATTAGCCTGAATGAGGTATCCAAGACAAAGAATGAAATATAGTATGCATTTTCTTATATATGGATATTAGCTTTAAGCCAATGATAACCAAGATACAATCCATAGAACCACAAAAGATAGGTATACAATAAGGGTCTACAGGGTACAGATAGATCTTATGAAAAAGGGGAAGTAGAATAAATAAGGATGGATGGATGGATGGATGGCAGGGCTGGAACTGGAAAATCAAGTAGGTAGACAGAGGAAAGAGTGGGCTGAGAGAGGGATTACTGGGAAAGAGAGCTAAAATTAATGGTCATTTGATAGGTGCTAAGGAACCCTAATACCGTAGAAACATTCTAACGCATATACATATATAAATGTGTTCTAAGTGAAAGTGCTAAATAATGGGAGAGACAGAGCTCCAACCTGCCAATTTGTGTTACCAAATGATGCTTTCAGTACTTGGAATGGGTTACACCTAATTGAGCTCTAGGTCAAAAGAGTCCCAGAGGAATCTCTAAACAAGACAGGTGGTGTCACGACTATAGGTTGTTGACAAACTGACAGGAAGGTCTCATTGCTGGAGACAATACATACAAAAGTGATTAAACATGGAGACATCAAACTGGTACCTACATAGAGCTAGCCTTCACTGCTACCTTCTAGCATGTTTGGTACAGAAAGGTACTATGCAGGCTACCAAAAGTGAAATGGAAACAGCAAACCAGTAACAAATCTTTGATCAACAATGGTGTACAGCATGTTAGATATCCTCATGCAATGGTGGCAAAAAGGTTGTGGGTGATACCAACCAGTATCTGAGTTGACTTAAATCTACTTCTTGAGATGGAATACACAGCAAACACTGCTTGTGTAACCAAGAACCTGAGACTAGATATCTCAGGCACCTAGGTAAAGCCAAATACTCTACTATGACAACAAACAACAAAAATGTAGCAATGGGACGGCTCCTGGTGGCATTCTGCTACACTCATAGATCAATGCTTTGGTCAGCCATCATCAGAGAAACTTCCTCCTCTAACAAATTGAAATAAATACAGAAACCAACAGCTAGACTTTATGTAGGGAGTGAAAGACTTTGAACTCAGCCCCATTAAATCTTCAGGGCCAAAGGAACAATGGAGAAGAAGAGGCAGAAAGAATGTAAGTAAGAGTTAGAGTGGGAGGAAAATACTAAGAAATAAGACTCTCTGAAGGAACTTAATAAAAATTCATATGAATTCACAGAGACTTAATCAGTATGCAAAGGACTTGCAAGGATCGGCACCAGGTCCTCTCCATACATCTTACAGTATCCAGTTTAGCGTTTTTATGAAATTTGTGAGGGGGTTTCTGATTCTTCTGCCTTCTCTTGGGCTCTGTTCCTTCTGTTTGTTTTGTCCAATTCCAATGTGTTACTTCATATGTATGTGTGTGTGTATATATATATATATATATATATATATATATATATATTCCTATATTTTATTGTTTGTCTTAAAAACCTGATTGTTTTCTAATGAGAGACAGAGAGGGAGTAGAATTGGATGGGAAGAAAGAGTGGAAAAAAAACCTAGGAGGACTAAGGAGAGGGAAAACCATAACCAGGATATATTATATTATGTGAGTAAAAAAAATCTGTTTTAAATAAAAATGAAACAAAACTAACTAAAGAAATAAATAATCAGACTTTCTGTTTCAGTTTTTATTTTCAATATTTCATCAGTTTCAGGTCACTTGCTAAAGTACTTTCATAAATTACAGACAAAACTCACTCTCCCCTGCTTTTAAGCACCTAAGAGACAATATGATCTGTTGGTGGCTGTGTAACATGCCACAATCAAGAACTAGCATATGTGCTTGCATATATTGCATTATTTAATCTGGAGTCAGTTTCACATCAAGTCTAATTATGCTTCAGGACATAATTTGAAGCATGATGTAGAAATCCAGTGGACTGTAAGCACCATAGGTGTCTGCCTTGAGTAATCAGGTTTTCACTGAGGAGTTGCAAGTGGAATAATTCCATTTGAGTTCCCTTATTGAATATATGTACTCTGCATTAGACAGAGAGGCAGAGACATATTTGTTGCAGATGAGCACATGAAATACCATCATGTTTTAAGAGTTAAAGGGAGTGTTTCAGAGGCCCTCCGAGGTAGTCTCCTGTCCTCCTTATTCCCCCCTATTCCGATGTCTACCCAGTAGGCTATCAAAGCAGATGCTGAGATTCATATTACTTTGGGCAGAGTGCAGGGAATCTTATGAAAGAAAGACCTGGAGGGGACAGGAAAGGAGAGCAAGAGAACCAAAAAATCTGGGTATAAGGGTCTTTTCTGAGACTAATACTCTAACCAAGGACCAGAATGGAGATAAGCTAGAACCCCTGCACAGATGTAGCCCATGGCATCTCAGTGTCCAAGTGAGTTCCCTAGTAAGGGGAACAGGTACGAGGCTGGCTCTTTGATCACCTCCCCATAGGGGGCAGGGGGGCAGCCTTGCCAGTCCACAGAAGAGGACAATGCAGCCAGTTCTTATGGGAACTGATAGGCTAGGGTTAGATGGAAGGGGTGGAGGACCTCCTTTATCAGGAGACTTGGGAAAGGACCTGGGAGGAAAAGAGGGAGAAAGGGTAGGATTGGGAAGGCACGAGGGAGGGGGCTACAGCTAGGATACAAAGTGAATAAACTATAATAAATAAAAAATAAATTTAATGTTAAACGGAGAGAGTCATGTCTGGTGGCACATGCATGCACAACCAACAATTAAGAGAATCTCAAAGTAGAAACCATCATGGTCACCATTGTGACCTTCAGACCAGCGTAAGGTCCCTGAGGATACTGTGTGTTAGAAGATAAATGAACATAAGAACGTATATGACAATGTCGGAGGGAGAAAGAAATAAAAAGGAGGCAGAGAAAAAGACAGAAAGAGGGAGAATTCTTTCCCTTGTAGATTGAAGACAATGTGTCGGGACTTCTTCCAATCAGATTTATCTTGACAGTGCACACTTATGCAGGAGACGTGGAAGTGCACAATTATGCAGGTTATGAGGAGACGTGGAAGTGAGTTTGCTCCAGTGTGGAAATCACACAGAGGTTGAACACTGTCTGACTTCTATAGAACTCTTGCTTATAATCCTGAAGCGAGGGACAGAGCAAGAGTGAGTTTAAGTTGCTCTGTTCTCTACTTTTATCTTATATTTCTGACCTTGGGGAATCTAACCTGAGTCTCACAGCTGTATAAATCTTCAGTGTGGGTGTTTCTCATTTCTAACCATAGAAAGCCAAAATGACCTGAACTGAAGACTGTTTCAGGAAGTAAATGACACATGATGCAGAAATAGCAAAGAAAGGAGGATATTGATATATTTCTAGATTCGTTTTCCATTTTACGAGCTTTACAATTTGCCGTCATAAACTGATGCTTCTAGAATTAACTGAGCATCTTCTTGGAGAGATTAAGTTGTTAAGCTGTCTGCTGTAAAAGGTGATTCCTGATCAAATGCATTTACTACCTCTGCTGCCGCTTTCCACTGAAGAGACACCGACTTTATGGGCTGAACAACTGCTGCAATCCCTGACTCTGTAGCATGCATGCTGCTATTGTTGGATTCTCACACCACGGACACCAACTGAAGAAATTCCACGCACGCACAGTTGCGCGCGCACACACACACACACAGACACACACACACACACACACACACTATCCTCTTTGTTCCTCTATGGAACCCTCATAATACCTATAGAAAAGCGATACTTTAACAAGATTCTTACTGAAAAATATTAAAATATTAGAGGCTGTTATGAGGTCAATGTGAGGAAGATAATATAGATTGTCATATAATAACTAGGAAAGTCCAGAAAGTAAATTATTTTTCAGCTGGAAGAAAAAGGTTGTCAAAACACAATGAAATACCCAGAGTCAGGAATATAGAGTTTCCTAACAGAGGCTTTTTAAAATAAATAAAAAATGTCACAGGAGCTACTATGACAGCATGAACGTGGTATTAATGTATTGACATTACTAAAATGGGATGTCATGGTAGAAAAATGGAGATCAGTGAGGAGAATATTGCTCATGTTCATAATGCAATAAATAGAGTGATGATGGTGGCATGAGCACAGTAAGTGGCCTCTGTGTGGGAATAAAGTTATATATTAAATACAAGGTTATATTTGTAGTATGTAACTTATAAATATGTAAATATTTAACTTTTAATTTTATATTGTACATGTTATATATATACATGTTATACATGCATATATAAATATTATGTGTGTTATATTAGATTTCAGTATTATCCATGTAATATATGTTGCATATATATATAGTTATAATTTTATATACAATTGTATTATATTTTATAAATGTATTATATATACATATCTATAATTGTATTCTATGACACATTTTATTCATGTGTTAGCTAGTTTTATGTCAGCAACACAAGCCAGAGTTACTGGAGAGGAGGGAGTCTCAACTGAGAAAATGCTTCAGTATGACTGGAGTATAGGCAGGTCAGTAGGGCATTTTTTAAATTAGTATACTTATTTTGTTTATTTATTATTTGTTTCAATTTATTCACTTTGTATCTTAGCTGTAGTCCCCTCCCTCATCTCCTCTCAATCCCACCCCCTCCCTTTTCTCCCTCTTTGCCCCTCTCCTAGTCCACTGATAGGGGAGGAACTTCTCCCCTTCTATGTGATCCTAGATTATTAGGTCTCATTAGGACTGACTGCATCATCTTCCTCTGTGGCCTGGCAAGGCTGCACCAGTAGAAGGTGACCAAAGAGCCAGCCACTGAGTTTATGCCAGAGACAGCCCCTACTCCCCTTACTAGGGACCCATTTGGAGACTGGGTCTATGGGCTACATCTGAGCAGGGCATCTAAGTCCTCTCGATGCATGGTCCTGGGTTTGGGTATCAGCCCTCCCCCCATACCTTGTTGGCTTGTGGAGCTCCTGTCCCTTCCAGCTCTTTCTATCTTCACCTTCTTTCATAAGATTCTCTGCACTCTGCCCAAAGTTTGACTATGGGTCTTAGCATCTGCTTAGATACCTCGATCAGTAGATTCTTTCAGAGACCATCTGTGGTAGGCTCCTGTCCTATTCCCTGACTTCTCCTGCTTCCTATGTCTATACTGTTTGCCCTTCTGAATGAAGACTGGGCATCTTCCCTAGGATCCGCCTTCTTGTTTAGCTTCTTTAGGTATACAGATTTTATTATGTTTATCCAATATGATATGTCCAATAACCACTTATGAGTGAGTATATACCATGTGTGCCTTTCTGCTTCTGAGTTATCTCACTCAGGATGATCATATCTAGATTTCACTATTTGCTTGAAAATTTCATGATTTATTTGTTTTTAATAGCTGTGTTGTATTCCATGTGTAAATGTACCATAATTTCTGCATCCGTTCCTCCATGGAGGGAAATCTAGGTTGTTGCCAAATTCTGGCAATTATGAATAGAGCTGCTACAAACATGGTTGAGCAAATGTCCTTGTATACTTGAGCATATTTCAGATATATGCCTAGGAGTGGTATAGCTTGATCTTGAGGAAACACTATTCCTAATATTCTGAGAAGTGTCAGGTTGATTTCCAAAGTGGTTGTACAAGTTCACATTCCTACCAGCAATGGAGGAGGGCTCCCCTTTCTCCACATCCTCTTCAGCATGTGTTGTCACTTTAGTTTTTGATCTTAGCCTTTCCCATGGGTGTAAAGTGAAATCTAAGTTCATTTTGACTTGCATTTCCCTGATAACTAAGAGCATTTATTATTTCTTTAAGTGTTTCTCTGACATTCAAAATACTTCTATTGAGAATTCTTCATTTATCTCTGTACCCCATTTTTTAATTGGATTGCTTAGCTTGTTGGTATTTAACATCTTGTGTTTTTAGAGCCACAAATAATAGAAAATACCTTGGTGTGACTCTAATCAAGCAAGTGAAAGACCAGTATGAAAAACAAAACAAAACAAAACAAAACAAACAAAAAACTTCAATCTCTGAAGAAACAATTTGAAGAATATTTCAGAAGATGGAAATATCTCCCATGCTCATTGATCAGTAGAATTAACATAGTGAAAATGACTATCATGCCAAAAGCAACCTACAGATTCAATGTAATTCCAGCCAAAACACCAACACAATTCTTTATAAACCTTGAAATAATAATACTCAATTTCATATGGAAAGAAAAAATCAAGAATTGCTAAAACAGTCCAGTACAACAGATCATCTGGAGGTATTTCATTCCCTGTTCTCAAGCTGTACTACAGAGCAATAGTAATAAAAACTGGATGATACTGGCATTGAAAGAGAAAAGTATATCAATGGAATCAAATAAAACACACAGAAATAAACCCATACACCTATGAATACTTGATTTTTGACAAAGAACCAAAACCATACAATGGAAAAAAGATAGCATCTTCAACAAATGGTGCTGGTCTAACTGGATGTCTACATGTAGAAAAATGCAAACAAATTCATATTCATCAGCCTGCACAAAATTAAAGTCCAACTGGATCAAAGACCTTAACATAAAACCAGATAAACTACATCAGTTAGAAGAAAAATTAGGAAAGAACCTTGAACTCATTGGTACAGGAGATAGCTTCCTGAACAGAACACCAATAGCACAGGCTCTAAGACCAACAATCAATAAATGGGACCTCATGAAACTGAAAAGCTTCCATAAAGCAAAAGACACTGTCATCAGAACAAAATCAAAGCCTACAGACTGGGAAAGGATCTTCACCAACCCTATATCTGACAGAGGGCTAATATCCAGAATTTTTAGTTATTTTAATTAATATTTTATGTGAAACACTTATTTTGGGTAGTGCCATGCCTAGACACATGAGCCTGAGTTCTATAAGAAGTCATACTCAGAAAGCCATGTGGAGCAAGCCACGAGGAGCTAAGCCATTAAAAAATAGCACTCATTTATGGCCTATGCATCAGCTCCTATTTTCTGGTTCCTGCCCTGCTTGAGTTCCTCTCCTGATTTCCTTCAGTAATAGACTACGATGTGGAAGTTTTAGCCAAAAGGGAGAAAAACAAACAAAAAAAAAAAAACTAAAAATGTTTTACAACATCTCCAAGTTCCACGTGGTCCTGTTGTTTCATCATGGCAATAGAAACCCTAACTAGGTCAGAAGTTGTTACCGGGATACTGGGTTATTGCTGGAGAGACATGATCATGTGTTTTGGGAGGAATTGTTAAGGCCTTTGAAACTTCAGGCTAGAAAAGCCTGTGTGTTGAGAGCTCAGTCAATTATTCTGAAGGAGCTTAGAAGATAAGAACGTGGAGAGTAATGCTGATGACAGAGGCCTGGCTTTAGATTTTCAGAGGAAAGTTTAAAGACTATTGGAACCAATTTTTATTTCGAATTAATTTTCTGCAGTTAGCTGGTGCTGAAGAATAAACTATGATTAAAAAGATAGCAGAAGTAGTAATGTGAAACTTTGTCTTTGTTGGGGTACTCAAAGCTGTACAAATGGAGTTGAGAAATTAGCAGGAATTGTGAAAAGGACATCATTGACGTGAAATCTTATGGAAAGTGTTTCCTGAGCATCGGCACACAGAAGCTGTGCTCCTGATATGGCTAAGGTTGTACCTTGGTGGTGGTCAGTGAAGGAGCTAGCAGGCTAGGCTTGGAATTGTGTGGCACTGTGTGTAATCCCTGAAGAGAGCCTGGAAGAGGATATTTTGAATGTTCAGCCCAGTTGCAACAGAAGACCCCAGCATTTTGAGATGCTACTATTTTTCTTTCAGAGAGTCATGATTATTTATTTATTTGATTGACAGAGTTTTAAAGTAGTTCTAGGTTTACAGAAATCTTAAGGAGAAAAAACAAGTTTTTACTATAATATTAATTCTTTGTTAATTTCATTTTATATATGTATAAAATGGATTTTAATCACATTCATACCTCTACTTTCTCCCTCATTTAAACCTCTCTTCACAAATTTTCATGTCTTTTTTTTTTAATGTTCATAACCCAAATTGCTGTTTGTGCTGTTTGTGCATACATTTATGTGTATGGGGCCATCCATTGGAGAATGGTCGACCTTTCAACATTTTTTCTGGAGATGCTACTCCAATGAATGTCAACTAAGAACAGCAGCAAGAGTTGAATAAAGGCATCCACAATCTAGAAGTCCAGCTGTGTGTGCTATAGGGAACAAAGGCAGGAAAGTGACATGAGACTTTTGGAGGAGCCAGAAGATAGTGAGTAAATTCCAGATATTTGAAATGAGTCATTTATAACTGTTGAGTTTTGGTTTTGCTTTGTTCAGAATGTAATATAGTACTTAATTTTGATTTTACATAAGCCCATAGTTGATCACCTTGAACTTTTAAAGAGAGCTTGGATTCAAAATCCAAAGACTTTAGATTTTATTTTTTTTATTTATTTATTTTTTTGACTTTAGATTTTAAAAGAAAGTTCAAATACCTTAATAAGACTTTGAACTTTTTTTTTTTTTTTTTGCCCATCTCATTGTGGATGGTGCCAATACTGGACACATCGTCCTGATTTTTATAAGAAAGCAGGCTGAGGATTAACTGAGGAACAAGCCAGTAAGCACACGCCCTCCATGGCGTTTGCCTCAGCTCCTGCCTCTGGGATCCAATGTTGTTTGAGTTTCTGTCCTGGCTTCCCTGCGTCATGAATAGTAATGTAGAGGTAGAAGCCAAATAAACCCTTTCCTCCCCAACTTGACTTTGTTCATGCTATTTCTTCAAATCAAAGTAACCCTAACTAGAGCTATTCATGTATATGTAATTGTAATGCGTCATCTAATACAATTACATTATTATTATCTAAAGTATTAGATACTACAAATATGCATGGAAATGAATGAAAATATGTGATATATTATTGCTATATATGTAATATATGCTATGAAACTATAACAAATGCTATTTAAAATATTTCAGTGTTATATTGTATCTATGTGGTTGTATATAGATATCAAAAAGAAATTTAGTTTTCTTTTTTTTTAAGTTTTATTTTTCTCATTAGTTACATTTTGTTAATTCTGTATCCCAGCTGTATCCCTCCTTCCCTCCCCAGTCCCACCCTCCCTCCCTCATCTCCTCCCTGCCCCTTTCCAAGTCCACTGATAGGGGAGGACGTTTTGTCAGGTATTTTCAGGACTGGCTGCAAAGTCCTCCTCTGTGGTCTAACAGTACTGCTCCTCCCTTGGGAGGTGGGGAGGTCAAAGAGCCAGTCATTGAGTTCCTGTTAGAAATAGTCCTTTTTTCCCTTACTATGGGAAACCAATTGATTACTGAGCTATCACGGGTCACATCCGAGCAGAGGTTCTGGGTTTTATCCTCTTATGGTCTTTGGTTGAGTGTCCATCTCAGAAAAGACCCTGTGCCCAGATATGTTTGGTCCTTGTGGAGTTCCTATCCTTTCCACATCAAACTCCCCTTCTTTCCTATGATTCCCTGCACTCTGCCGAGGGTTTGGTTATGAGTCTTAGTATCTACTTTGATACACTGCTAGGTAGAGTCTTTCAGATGCCTTCTGCAGTAGATTATATGAATTAGTAGTTACTTGGTTTAGAAAAGAGGAAAATAACATTGATAGCCAAATATTGTTTTTATCCTTCTAAATACAAGGGATATTTATTTACAATATATTTGTAGACAAGAATCACTCATCAAAATTCTCTGTTGTAAAGTGAACTACAGTATTGATAATCCTCAATATAATGTTATCAGAAATATTCAAATTTATGAAGTAAATAGTTTAAATGCTAAAATATTAAAAACATTTACACACCTTTGATATCATTAAGTACCTATGAGAGAAAAATGAACTATTTGTATTTTATCTAGATGAAACAAAATATGTTTTTGGTCACCATGATGCTATGCATGATGAAATGAGAGAAACATAATTAAGGTTTTCTATTATGCAAATAATTGAAATAAGGATGGTTCCTTTAATTTTTGTTAAAATGATTTTCAAATAATTAGTAATTATACGTCATAATTTTATATACATGTCAAATACAGCTGTTTAAATTTCACATTTAATCTAAACTGGAAACACTAGTATTATTAAGAGAGTACTTTTAGAAGAACTAAGTAATTCAGCTCTTATTAACTTTCTAGAAATCAATAGGTATTTCAAATCTGCATAATAAAATCAAAGTCAAGTACCAAACTATTCACTTAATCAGCAAAAGAATTTGTCAGATGAGCCTGAGAATTTTAGATATTTTAATTCATCTTATCTCCATGGTAATGATCTTGTTAAAATCAGAAAAATGGTCGAAATAAAGTAATACTCCAACTTCCAGAAAAATTTCCCCATCTATTTTTAGCTAAAATGATTCTTTCTTTCTTCTTTTTATTTCGGATTGGCTATTCTAAAGAACATTCAAAAAAGAACTGTACCTTTAGAGTTTCTGAGAGGACTTGCCTACATTAGAGGAACCAATTAAAAGTAAGTAAAGGAGTTGGGTAATGGAAGATACATTTCTGCTTCCTTTACCCTGGGGAGGTGGAGCTAAGAGTCATCACCCCTGGGATCTGGGTATGCTGGCCCCTTACTGTCTCTGCAGAGAGCACAGGTCACATGCATGTCCTTTTAGCATACAAGGCCCTCTCATCATGGCACTGAGAATGTGGGACCAACATCCATAGCCACTCCAATAAAACTGTAAGTTTTTGTTAAGCAATTCATTCAACACTGGCTCCCTTAAACTTTACATTTTACTATTGGTTTGATAGCCTTGCTATTAAGTAAGAACTTTAAGAATTTGAAAAAAAGAAATGAAGCCTAATTGTAAAATAAGGAAGGGGCAAGTATTTATTTTTTAAAAAAGTAACTTCCCTTGGACCTTTCCCATGCTCATTCTGCAAAGCTGCCTTTCTTGATAATGCAGGTAGCTACTGGAAGCCAGACTCTGTGTTTCTGCATCTGGAAGATGTGCAGGGACTGTTGCTCAAGGACACGTTGTTCCATGGAAAGTCTTCTCATTACTAACCTGTCCCATAATCACAGCCATGATGTAACCAGGTCACTGAGACATCTAAAAATGAACATCCACAGCTCTTTGCACCTTTTTAATTTTTAGAGGGAAAATATATTGCAATGTTTTCTAAGGATGCTGGCCCATTTATTATGCATACTGAAGAAGAAATATGATAGATAATACATGTTAACTAAACTGAGAGTAGGAAAGTTAAGAGTTAAGATCTAAGACTAATTATGACAGCGTGAAAACCGTTAATTAACATGTACTATGAACCTGGAGCTACTCCATATTTTTACATACAAAATCCTCTTTTATTCTCAGAGGCTCTAACGAAGTAAATATTATCTATACTATAGGTTTGAAAAGTAAGGGAACATTTCAGAGTCTGCATATTTAAAAAATACTGTCTGCTAATTTGTACTGCATCATTAATTGTGATAATGCGGAAGAGCACAGGGTACTAGAAATGGGGCTCTTCAGCACTTCAAATAGTACTGGTTCCCCTCAACCCCTCAGACTACTTGAGGACTGTGCTACATTGTGCTTTGAAAAGTTTAAATACAAAATCATTAATATTTAAAAATCTGTTCTACTCTATTTTGTCTGAAATGTTGTATCACTTAAGTTTGTATCACTTAAGTTTGTATCACTTTAAGTTTCACACACTCAAACGTGTCCAAACTCATTAAAATCCTACCCTGAGCCATGCCACCTCTTTCAAATGAAAGAGTGAAACAGAGTACAAAAATTTCCTTTTCTTATCACCGGCTTTATAATGCCACTTTCAACCAGAGAAAATACTAGTTTGGAAGGTAGGAGTATTTACACAAGAAATTTTAATTAGGATTTTTCCTATAGTGTTTTTTAATGTCTTGTTTACATTAAAAGTTATAGTAATAATGAAATCATAAAAGGAAATTTAATATTATCCGTAAAGTATGAGGGTTTTAGACAATTATCTTGGACTCAGCAGCCAAGAAACAGAGAGTAGCAATATCAGATGCTTTTTAAAAGTATGTTTCATTACAAAGCGTAGTTTTTAGCTTCCTGAAGTGGGGAACTCTGCTATATAACGGGAATAATTTTCTCCCTGTCTCCCTCCCTCTGTGTATGTGTTTGCCTGTGAGTGTGTTGTTTCTTTTGAGATAAATTTGGTTAACTAACATTGTAGGTATTTTTATGCTCTTTGAACCTAAATTATCAGTACTCCACAATTTCACTAAAGCAAGAAATAGTATTTGTGAAAAAATAATTTTCAACCTATTAGTAAAAAGTTTTTTATTTAAATTTTCTTTTTATATATATATATTTTAATTTTTATTTATGAATCTTTTTACAGCCTGATCCCAGCCCCCTCCCTTTTCTCCTCACAATCCTGCCCTCATGCTTCTCTTCTCTTTTTTCCTGTCTCCTTCATCTAAGAGAAACAGAGGCTTCCACTGAGGTCCATCCCACCCTGGCACATCAATCACAGCAGGACTAAGTGCTTCCTCTTCTACTAAGACCTGTACAACAACACATTGTCTAGAGTTATCTCCATTCCTGATCTCAAGCTGTACTACAGAGCAACAGTAATTAAAAATGGTGTGCATGACATTGTCATAGAAACATACTGGTAGATCAATGGAATTGAATCGAAGACCCATAAATGAATACACACATGTATGGATACTTGATTTTTGACAAAGAAGCCCAAACCATAAAATGGAAAAAAAAAAAAAGACAACATCTTCAACAAATGGTGCTGATCTAACTGGATGTCTATATGTTAAAAAATGATAATAAACCCATATTTATCACTCTGTACTAAAATAAAGTACAAGTGGATCAAAGACCTAAACATAAAACCAGATACACTATATCAGTTAGAAGAAAAATTGGGAAAAGAGCCTTGAACTCATAGGCACAGTAGACAACTTCCTGAACAGAACACCAACAGCACAGGCTCTAAGAGCAACATTCAATAAATGGGACCTCATGAAACTGAAAAGCTTCTGTAAAGCAAAAGACACTGTCATCAGAACAAAATGACAGCCTACAGACTAGGAAAAGCTTCTCACCAACTATTTATTTGACAGAGGGCTAATATCCAGGATATATAAAGAACTCAAGAAGTTAACAAGAAACAAATCAAGAATCCAATTTTTAAAAATGGGGTACAGAGCTAAATAGAGAATTTTTATAATTTTTTATTATTTATATTAATCACAGGTTACTTTGTATCCCAGCTGTATGCACCTCCTTCATTCCATCCCAATCCCACCCTCGCTCCCTCATCTCCTCCCTGCCCCTTTCCTAGTCCATTAATAAGAGAGGTCCTCCTCCCCTTCCAACTGACCCTAGCTTATCAGGTCTCTTCAGGACTGGCTGCAATGTCCTCCTCTGTGGCCTAGGAAGGATGATCCTCACTTGGAGGGCTCGGGGGGAAAGGAGAGGTCAGAGAGCCAGCCATTGAGTTTATGTCAGAAATAGGACCTGTTCCCCTTACTAGGGTACCCACTTAGAGACTGAGCTACCATGAGCTACATCTGAGCAGGGGTTCTATATCCATACATGGTCCTTGGTTGAAGAAACAGTCTCATAAAAAACTCCTGTGCCCTGATATATTTGGTCCTTGTGGAGCTCCTGTCCTCTCCAGGTCATCCTAACTCCCCCTTATTTCAGATGATTCCCAGCACTCTGCCGAAGGTTTGGTTGAGTCTCAGCATCTGCTTTGATACACTGCTAGGTAGAGTCTTCCAGAAGCCCTCTGTGGTAGGCTCCTACCCTGTTACTTGTTTTCTCCTCCTTCCAATATCCAACCCATTTGTCTTACTAAGTGAGGATTGATCATCTTACCCTGGGTCCTCTTTCTTGTTTATCTTCTTTAGGTGAACATATTTTAGTATGTTTATCCTCTCTTTGTAGGTCTAGTACCCACTTATAATTGAGTATATACTATTTCTTTCTTTTTGCTCCTGGGATACTATACTCTGGATGATCTTTTCTAGATCCCACCATTTGCCTGCAAATTTTATAATTTCCTTGTTTTTAATTGCTGAGTCATATTCCATTCTGTAGATATACCACAGTTTCCACATCCATTCCTCCATTGATGGAGAATTATTAATAGAAGAATATTGAATGGCAGATAAACACTTAAAGAAATGCTCAAAGTCGTTAGTCATCAGGGAAATGAAAATCAAAATGACCCTGAGATTTCATTTTACACCTATCAGAATGGCTAAGATTAAAAACTCAAGTGATAATGCACACTAGAGAAGATGTGGAGAAAGGGGAGCCCTCCTCCATTGCTGTCAGGAATGTAAACTTGTAAAGATACTTAGGAAATCAATCTGCTGCTTTCTCAGAAAATTAGGAATAGTTCTAATAGTGTCAATAATGATCCAGCTATACCACTCCTAGATATATATCCAATATATGCTCAACTATACAACAAGGACATTTGCTCAATCATGTTCATAGTAGCTTTATTTGTAATACCCAGAATCCCTCAACTGAGGAATGGATCTAGAAATTGTGAAACATTTACACAATGGAATACTATTCAGAAATTTAGTAAAAGGAAATCATAAATTTGCAGGCAAATGGTGGGAACTAGAAAAGGTTACCCTACATGAGGTTGAGGTATCCCAAATCAGAAAGACACACATGGTACATACTCACTTATAAGTGGATATTAGGCTTATAATATAGGATAAACATACTAAAATCTGTACACCTACAAAAGCTAAGCAAGAAGGAGAACCCTGGGTAAGATGCTCAATCCTGATTCAGAAAGGCAAATGGGATAGACATCTGAAGATGGAGAAAACAGTGAACAGGACATAAGCCTACCACAGAGGGCCTCTAAAAGACTTCACCCAGCAGGTTATCTAAGCAGATGCTGAGACTCATAGCCAAAATTTGGGCAGAGTGCAGGGAATCTTATGAAAGAAGGAGGAGACAGAAAGCCTTGGAGGGTACAGGAGCTCCACAAGGAGAGCAACAGACCCCCCCCCCAAAAAAAAAAATCTGGGCCCAAGGTTTTTTACAAGGACCAGGCATGGAGATATGCTAGAACCCTGCACAGATGTAGCCCATGGCAGCTCAGACTTCAATTTGGTTGCCTATTAAGGGGGACAGGGACCGTCTCTGACATGAACTCAGTTATTAGCTCTTTGATCACCTCCTCTTGAGGGATGAGCAGTCTTACCAGGGCACAGAGGTATAAAATGCAGCCAGTCCTGATGAGACCTGATAGACTTTGGTCAGATGGAAGGGGGGGTGACTTCCCCTATCAGTGGACTTGTGGAGGGGCATAAGAGAAGAAGAAGCAGGAAGGTTAGGATTGGGATGGAATGAGAAAAGGGATACAAAATGAATAAATTGTAATTAATAAGAAACTAATGAACAAAATAGATTATAAATATATAATCACTAGATAAAATATACTTTCAAATTTATAAAATTAGGTTAATGAGTTGTTTTGCTTCTTTATTAGTATTCTTCTTTATTTTGAATTTTTTGCATCATACTCATTCACTTCATTAAATAAAATATATAATGTTATTTTTAACCCACAGTACATTAATTCCATGGAAATCACCCTAATTTTTAATTGTGTACTTAGTACACAATAAAAGCCATGTTTGTAACAGTACTGTTTAAAAGCTGAACCTGTTCACTAACATATTGTCTTCCAATAATTTAATAGTAGAATAATGAGTGATTATTATTTGCACATACTCAATGGGTGGCATGTCTATTTCATCAGTGATATAATAATTTATAATTTTATATTATAATGTATGTGTAGGAAAAATTAGCACATCACTTTCTTAGGTTGTACTTAGTTATGAACAGCTATTGAAATTGGGTTAGAAGTAAGAATAGAACATGACATATGACACCACTGAATTCATGCACTTTCAATGTCTCTGGTCTTGCAAGTCAGCTCTCCATCACTACAGTGATGCACACAGCACAATTAACTCACAAGAGAATTGTTTTACTTGGCTCACAGTTGTGAAGAGGTCAAAGTCAGGAGGATACATTGTTTTGTGCCTGGTTTCCTGTTAGGTAAAAGTGAGACTGAGTATGTGGTGGGTCAAATTTATAACCTTGACATTAGACTAAAACATAGTGATGACATTAGTTATATTCAGATTAGTACACATAAAAAAGAGTAAGATAAATCATCATTGAATCTATTTGGGAGAAAGGCAAAGCTAATAGGTTAATTAACGCTGCAAGTAAAATATAATTACAAGTGATGATTTAAGGCTAAGACATTAGATGATATCTGGTTAGTGAACATTGAGATGTTAAAATAATATGTTTAAATAATTTCATAAGATTACAGATGATTTCAGAGAACATGAAGATGAATATATTGTACTCAGAGGAGACTCTGTAAAGGAGATGGCACAGCAACAGATTATTAAAGGCATAGTATGTAGAATGTAATAACTGGCCCTAACTGACAAAGAAATCTAGCAACAGATCAAGCATTCTGACATTCCTTACGTAGTGATGGTACACCTAAGATTACATAGGCACGGCAGAGTAAATCTATTAAACCAACGAGGAAAATTATTAAGTTAACTTCAAAAAGGCATTAGACCACAAATTATCTTCCCATTAATGAATCATGGCATTCAAAACAGGATTTCATATTATGTGTTGAAATGAAACTAATTTTATTTGTAATCAATAACACTAGAAGAGATAACTATCGAAGTAGATCAAAGTACTTAAAAAAAAATAACAACCAGGACAGTGAAATGTCTCAGTGGGTAAAGTTGCAACAAAGACACTTATGGTGGGGAAAAAACAAAAAGAAAAAACTGGCTATCATGATGTTTCCTGACTTCCAAACATGCATATACGGTGGCACGCACACACCAAAAGTAAGTGTAAAAAGTTAAAAAATTCAAGTAAAATAACTCTGTCTTCATAATTTTAAGATATTAAAATTTTAAGATATTAAAACAAATAAAGTTCATGAAAATCTCAGGAAAAATATCAAATGGGACTTAGTGCATTTAAATTTGTTAAAAATTTTCTAGGAAGAGTTTTTAAAGTAATAATTTAAACTGTATTCTAATAAGAATTTTCTGCATGCTATAATAAGTTAATGAATAATTAAAACGTTAATAGAAAGGAAATGAAAAAAGTATAAGAGACAATTTTAAGTGAAGGAAGAAAAAGGAGAAAATGTTAAATATAGTCTCAAACCAAAATATGGGCTGGAAAATGTAAATGAAACATTAATTTAAGAATAATATTTCTACTTGATTACTCCAAGGCCTCTGTCCAAAGTATGTGGTGTCCCTAGAAATAGTTACTTTTTTCTTCAAGTATAACCTGGGAGCCTACTCTGTGAGGACTGTCTGTCATAGTATTAGAAGGTACTATACAAGCTGCAAAGGAAGAGAAGTTTAAAAAAAAAAAAAAGTAGTCCAAATGGGTTCTCTAATAAGGGGAACAGGGACTATTTCTGACATGAACTCAACAGCAAGCTCTCTCCGCCCCCCGTCACAAGGGAGGAGCAGCCTTGCTAAGCCACAGAAGAGGACATTGCAGCCAGTCCTGAAGAGACTTATAAGCTAGGGTCAGATGGAAAGGGATGAGGTCCTCCCCTATTAGTGGACCTGGAAAGGGGCAGGGAGGAGATGAGGGAGGGAGGATAGGATTGGAAGGGAATGAGGGAGGGGGCTACGGCTGTGATACAAAGTAAATAACCTGTGATTAATATAAAAAATACATAAATAAAAAGTAGCCCTACCCATTTGTAAGTCATCCAGGACAGTTACTGGCCTGAAAACATCCTCAATGATGCAATAGTGGAACGCATACCTTCAGGGTAACCAAGACCTGTCTAATTAGACTTAAGGCCTGCAAAATAGAAGGTAATTTGTGTCTCAAACTATAAACATAGCCTACGAACTGCAGCTGAGGATGTGATAAAGTCTACTGATAACTTACTGCTGTCATTTTCCCCAAAGCAATATAACTTCTCACTACTGTCTAAATATTTATCTTTAACTTCACATAGAAGCACACTTTCACACATCATCAAATAAGCTTTTTGTAAGCATATGAAGACTATTAAAGATCAAAACTGCCCAAAATACAGAAAATAAGTAACTGTGGGATTTCAACTCATAGTTGAAACATCTACAAGCCAACTTTTCACTTGAAGCTGAGGAAGCATTGAGAAAGAGGGCGTTGAAAGACTGTAAAAACTGAGGAGCTGTTGCTTGCTGCTAGATAATGTCTTCTGGACGTTATCCTTGTGTCTTCTAGACATAAGGAAGCTATACCCACGAAATCTCAACTATTGGTTGCCTAAACAAGATACAAATCATGGCTACGTATGTCTACATACTAGTCAAGATAAGGGAACTTTAAAAAGACCAAAACCCTAGATGAACTACAAGAGATTAATGGATGCTGAGAGAAAGAGAGAAAGAGAGAGAGAGAATCAATCTTTTCAAGGGATAAGCAATTTGATAAGTAATCCAATCCCAAACGGTCAGCCTTAATTAAATATTCCTAAAAGCAATTCTAAGTGAGTCTGTAGATAAAATGGTTATATATGTGTGTGTGTGTGTGTGTGTGTGTGCTTGTGTGTCTGTGATAGTAGTAAATTACAGAATATAACACATATTTGTGGGGGAGCAAGGAGACCTCAATGGAATTACAGAGGGGAGAAGCAGGCAGGGAATCTATATAATATGATATTTATGTATAAAATTTTGCAATAAAAACCTCTAAATTAAAAAATAACTTTCTAATTTATTAGTAAGATAAAAATTAACCTGTAGTAATTTAAAAATAAACTCATTTAACATTAGAAAATAAAAATATTGAAATTAAAAGTTTAAGAAAATTACTTATAATAAATGAAAAAATAATAAAGCCTTTGTTAAAATCCAATTTCATATACTAAATTTCAATAATGGCCAGAACCAAAGAAGACTGAGGTAAAGGATTAAAAGATTCGGTTAAATTTCCACTTATAGTAATAGCACGTCTGCATGTATGTGATAACAGAGCTTAAAATACATACTGGAAACCAACAGAAGAAAAAGAAGCAAACTCACAGCGATATTTAGAAACTGAAATTTTTTTCTCACCATATCTGAGAAGAATAAGCAGACAAAAGTATTTTATCGTGTTAATTATCAATTAGTATTTTAAATTTTGGGAACCATCTGTTCATTTCATTACCCTATTTTTTTGTTGAATTAATTAATGTTATGTTATTTACATCTTCTAACTCTTTGTCTGTTTATAAGTATCAGTCTTCATCCAGAGGTACATGTAGCGAAGGTCGCCTTCCTTTGTGTAGAATTCCTTCATTCAGTTGTTTTCTTAGCTGCTAAGAGGTATGTAATTACATGCACTGTTGGCTTTTATTTCCTGAGCTTTGTTGGTCCTTTCCAGGAAGCCTTGAATTATTTTATATCTGGATGTTTTATCCTACTCTGGCTTCTGCAGTTTCAGAAGGTGCGGTATTAGGAGAAGGTCTTCATCAGTTTTGAACTGACTTTGTATTGGATGAATGGAGATAGAGTTCTAGCTTCATTCTTCTCCATATGGGCATCCAGTTTTTTGCACTGTGTGTTAAAGAGGACATTAAGCCATATTTTTCTCCAATAATTTTCCTTCAAAGATTTGCCAAAAAAAAATCAGTGGCTGTAGCAATATAAATTTACCCCTGGATTCTTTATTCTAAGTCATATATTTACAGTTCTGGTTTGTGCTACTGTGATGCTATATCTACTGACGTGACCCTGAGCTAATGTGAAATGCGGTTTTGTGACACATCCAGTACTGTTTCTTTTCAGAGTTTCTGTAACTCAGTGTCCTTGGATTTAATGGTTTAAATCTGATATTGTTTTTTGGAAACAAAAAATGTTTGACGTTTATTCTTTTACTTAACAAAAGTTCAAGTAATAGTTAATTATTTAAAGTTTAGGTTTATAATTCATTATTTTAAATTTTATGGCTTATTCACTTGCTTTGAGACTGGGTTTCCCCAACCATCCCAGCCTTGTTTGGAAAACCATATGCAGCCTAGACTAGATTTTTATTTCATGGTGGACCTCCCTCTTCAGAATGCTGTCATTTGTAGGGATATACCCAAATGATTGATTCTATTTAATTCCAATGCTCTTGTTAGATGGAAACATATATAAATGTTTGATTTCTACTATAAGCAATTGCACCTTTCTGAGAAGCATTATTTTCATGTAGTAAAATCATATTATCTTGGTGAACATCAGTATGAGGTGAAATAATGTAAAATAGTCAATGATTTTATGGAAATAACATCCTTCTCAAGGGAGTTTTCAGATGCATATTTCACATACATTTTTCATGCATACATACATACATACATAAGATACTTCAATTAGTATATAAGCCAAATATTTCACTTTAAGTTTTTGATGAGAAAACTAAGAAGGCTAAATAAGTCTGAAAGTTAAAATCACAACATAATTTAAATCTCCTCTACAATGCATTATGTAAACATTACCTGTCTTTTTCAAAACTTAATGGAAAAACTATAAAAACATAATATTTTTCTTAGACTATTTTTCTCAATCAGATATGAAAATAACTTTTAAGAAAGTAAATGTTGAGAGTTTGTATGTAGACACAAGATACCCTCATAGCGATGATCTATCCTCAGTATAAATTCTAGTCAAAAAGCAAAATGTGATCAACCTAATGGGGGTCTATCTGGCTGAGTCCTAAGAAACATCTATTATGTGAACACTTGCAAAATAAATGTTTTGCTGCTGAGATTGGTAATGATTAACATGAAAAACACTTGCTCTCAGCCCACTTCAAAACTGAGGAAGAAATGAAAGAGGTAGGGGATAGAAGTAAATAACAGACCAAATAAATAATTTTCTTTGATGGGAATTTTAATGTTAAAATAGAAAGAAATATTTACAATCATAACAGTGCTACAATTTTAAGTTTAAAATAATCTAAAAATTAAGTTGTTATGCATTCCTCTTTCTACAACTGTAATAATGTGACAGGATGAGGGGTACAGCTGTGTAAAGGGCCAATCCTTAGCCCACTCAGAAATGTTGTGATGGACAAGTGTCTACAAGATGCCCAGACACAGGTACAGATAGAAACAAATCCTCAGGGATTTTAAAACTTTCATCACCTCCCTGCTCTTCACGGTCCTTCTTTGACTTGAGATGATTCTATAATTTGGAAAAATTATCAGGTGGTAGTGTTATCTATTGTAGTTAATAGTATATTAGAAACATGGCTAAATTAATCACGTTTCTAATTTCAAATGGGCATTTGATTTTCAGTATAGAAATGTGGTATACATGTATGTCTGGAAAAGTGCAGAATATTAAGGTTACTTTGGGTAGTATAGCAATTTTTAATTAATTGTTTATTAAAAACTGATTTAGTTATGCTAAACAAATATGATCACCCCACATAAGATAATGTGAACAATTTTGTGTGGAAATGCAGTAAATGAATGTAAGTTGGTTTTTAAGGTAGGGAAGTTATAGTGAATGTTTTATTTAAGGTAATAGTATGATTGGATTGTTTGAATGAACAATAATTTCATATGTGAATGCAAGTATATAAGGATATAGACACATGCATATACATATATTAGCAAGTATTAGTCAAATTTTCTTGAATGTTATCCCTTGAGATGTATATGACTTATGCATGTGTGTTTTCCTATGTTATTTTCTTAACGTAGAAAGATAGTGTCACATAAAATAAGCAAAGGTATTTTGCCAAACCATTAGTTTCCCATCTATAAAACTCATTTTATTTAAAATCATATTACAATTAAACTCATTGATGTTTTCTTCCTCTGTAGAGGAAAGTGGGGTAAAACTGCATTCCTTTTCATGCTGCATTTTGTCACTTTATAGAGCGTGGTTTCCTTTCAGTCACACAATATCTGTCATTCTCTCTCCCTTTAAGATCGAGTGCACCAGGCTCTAAGAGCAACAATCAATAAATGGGACCTCATGAAACTGAAAAGCTTCTGTAAAGCAAAGGACACTGTCAGCAAAACAAAACGCCTGCCTACAGATTGGGAAAGAATCTTCACCAACCCTTTATCTGACAGAGGACTAATATCGAGTATATACAAAGAACTAAAGAAGCTGAAAAGCAGCAAACCAAGTAATCCAATTAAAAAATGGGGAACAGAGCTAAACAGAGAATTCTCAACAGAGGAATATCGAATGGCAGAGAAACACTTAAAGAAATGCTCATCCTCATTAGCCATCAGGGAAATGCAAATCAAAACGACCCTGAGATATCACCTTACACCCATCAGAATGGCCAAGATGAAAAACTCAAGGGACAACACATGGTGGAGAGGTTGTAGAGAAAGGAGAACCCTCCTCCACTGCTGGTGGGAATGTAAACTGGTACAACCACTCTGGAAGTCTATCTGGTGCTTTCTAAGACAATTAGGAATAGTGCTTCCTCAAGATCCAGCTATACCACTGCTAGGTATATACCCAAAGTTTTCTCAAGTACACAAAAGGGATATTTGCTCAACCATGTTTATAGCAGCTTTATTTGTAATAGCCAGAACCTGGAAACAACCCAGATGTCCATCAACGGAGGAATGGGTACAGAAATTGTGGTATTTTTACACAATGGAATACTACTCAGCAATCAAAAAGGAGAAAATCATGAAATTTGCAGGCAAATGGTGGGATCTAGAAAAGATCATCCTGAGTGAAATATCCCAGAAGGAGAAAGACAAACACGGTATATACTCACTTATATAGACCTATAAGATATGATAAACATAATGAAATCTGTACACCTAAAAAAGATAATCAAGAGAGCAGACATGGGGTAAGATGATCAATCCTTGTTTAGAAAGACAGATGGGATGTGCATTGAACGTATGACAGGAGTCTACTGAGTGCATTTGAAAGACTAACTAGCAGTGTTTTCAAAGCAAAGACTCATGACCAAACCTTTGGCAGAGTACAGGGAATCATAAGAAAGACGGGGAGTTAGTCTGATGAGGAAAGGATAGTTACTCCACAAGGATCAAATACATCTGGGCACAGGGTCTTTTCTGAGACTGACATTCAACCAATGACCATGTATGGATATAACCTAGAACCTCTGCTCAGATGTAGCCTGTGGTAGCTCAGTAACCAATTGGTTTCCCATAGTGAGGGGAACAAGGACTATTTCTAACAGGAACTCAATGACTGGCTCTTTGGCTTCCCCATCCCCCAAGGGAGGAGCAGTCCTGTTAGGCCACAGAGGAGAGCTTTGCAGCCAGTCCTGAAGATACCTGTTAAAACAGGATCAGATGAATGGGGAGGAGGTCCCCCCTATCAGTGGACTTGGAAAGAGGCATGGTGGAGATCAGGGAGGGAGGAAGGGACTGGGAGGGAATGAGGGATCAGGACACGGCTGGGATACAGAGTTAATAAAATATAACTGATAAGAAAAAAATAAAATTCAAAAAAAAAAAAAGATGGAGTGCACATATCAGAGTAATCTCAGGTTCAGACAGAATCACAACATAGCAAATATGTCCAAAGCCCATTTATCTAACTTCTTTCTGTGAAAGCAGTAATTTAGAGTATGGAAGAGATCAATTGGCACAGTATATATAGTAAAGGAAATATCTCCTTAATTCACCATAATTTGAAGGCCATAAATTACAAGTGTCATTACAGGTAAGAGACAAGTGATCGAGTAGCATATTTTTCCGCTGTGTTCAGTTAAACATGTATCTCTTCTATTTATCTTTGAAATATTATTTGCTATTTGGGAGACATTCACTCTTTACATACGAAGATAAATTGAGAGTGAGGAAAAAATATTTCTTTTTTATTATTCTTATTTTTATTAATTACACTTTATTCACTTTGTATCCCCCCATAAGCCCCTACGTCTTCCCCTCCCCGTCCAACCCTCCCTCCCCCTTCTTCATGCATGCTCCTCCCTAAGTCCACTGATAGGGGAGGTCCTCCTCTCCTTCTTTCTGATCTTAGTCTATCAGATCTCATTAGGAGTGGCTGCATTGTCATCTTCTGTGGCCTGGTAAGGCTGCTCCCCCCTCAGGGAGAGGTGATCAAAGAGCAGGCCAATCAATTTATGTCAGAGGCAGTCCCTGTTCCCATTACTATGGAACCCACTTGGACACTAAACTGCCATGGACTACATCTGTGCAGGGGTTCTAGGTTATCTCCATGCCTGGTACTTGGTTGGAGTATGAGTCTCAGGGAAGACCCCTGTGTTCAAATTTTCTGGTTCTGTTGCTCTCCTTGTGGGGTTCCTGTCCTCTAGAGCTCTTACTATTTCCCACTTCTTACATGAGATTCCATGCACATTGCCCAACAGTTGGCCATAAGCCTCAGCATCTGCTTTGATAGTCTGCAGGGCAGAAGAAAACAGGAAACAAGCTAGAAAACTGCCACGGAGGGCCTCTGAAAGAAATATTTCTAAGATGATGTTTTTTTATAAATTATGACAATAATACAATTAAACTGTAATAGAAGACTAATTGGATAAATTTATCTATTACTATTGCTATAAATTTTTAGTCCAAATAAATTGTAAAGTTTTGATAAAGTTGCTAAACTTATTTCTATAAAGAGAATATTACTTTAGTTACAGTATATTTATGTTGAGTCCAGTAAAGTTTCTAATATTGAGTCATTTTTCCAAACAATTTATCTGTTAACTTTGAAAACTGAGGAATGAAAACAGATTCAAATTCCCTAAGTGACCAAAGTACTTTCTATTAGATAATGAAATGAATTGATCATTTACAAAATTTGTTTGATATGTTAATTTGTATTTACCTGTTGAATTTACATTTACATGAACACCAGGGATACCTTATTTTGTCAGAGGCAGAGACTCAGTGTGCTTCCTTATACATTTTGCCATCTCAGTGCCCTGCCTATCTCTGTTAAGGGACAGAGTTATTCATATCACTTTTCAAAGATACTTTAACATGGCTGTCTCCCCTGCCCTCGGAAATCTCAGTGAAGATATTGACAGAGACAAATTAAATACAATAGATGATATCAAACTTACTACTTGCATGGAGACACTCATAATGTGTAATTTAGCCTCAAATGATCCATAGCTATGAGACTCCACTTCTATAAATGTGAGGAAAATGGAGAATGCAGGTAATTTTATTATGTTTTAGGAAAACTCAGTAGGCCTAGAGCATATACAGTGGCATGGGACAAAGTCTGTTTGACTAAGAGCAGAGATTTACAAATGATTCTCAATTGAATATGGAAGGAAACCACAATAATAGACACTAGTATGTGACAAAACATTTCAGTGTATGCTGGCTGATTTTACACTCTCTTTTGTGATTCTTAGGGAAGATAACAAAAGCATAGAGAAGGGACAAGAGATAGTACCACTGCTTTGCTGGGTAGATAAGGTAGATAAGACTTAACAGAAAGCTTTGCTTTATACCAGAGGGGAAAGTCCATAACCCTGTAACCAAGCCTGCTTTTAAGATACTGTAATGTCCTTTTGAACAAATAACTCAATGTGTAAAGTTATTTTGAGAAGTAGCATTTCGTATACCACAAAAATACTTCAAAATTTGTTATAGAGGTGGGGAAATTAAGTTTAAATTCAATAAGTGAAATAGGCAAAGTAGATAATAGTCAAATGCCCAAAAGCGTTCACTAAGTAGAAAGTGCCAAAAAACAAAATAAAACACCCAGGATAATAAAGGACCAAATGAAACCAGACTAAGAGGTAGTGTGCTGAGCTCTGCCAAAATGAACAGGTATCAGTGGGATCAGGGCTAAAAGATGAAGGTAGATACTAAATGTGAGGAATATGGTTAAACTGAGTTAGCAAGGTGTTTGCTTTGTATTTTTGTAAGTTGTGATACTTATATAACATAAAACTTCCCAGGATGATTGCTATAAAGTTTGCAATTCACAGAATTAAGTTTAATTGTATCATTTTAAAGCCTTTCCCTTCATCTCCAGAAAATTTCATTACCTCAAAATGAAAATATTTGCTCACTAAGTAATTACACTATTGTTTACCAGAAGTCCTCCTAAACATAAATGATGTTCAGCAGACACAAAAATGTCAAAAAGCAAAAGTCAGTGGTTGGTAAAGAAACAATTCAGAAGAATGAAGGTCCAGTTTGATCAAGAAAATCTTATCACAACCCCTCCATTTTTATAAATTAAGGACTACAAACCTAGATACGGACCTAAAAGCTTTCGGCTTCTTAGGATTCTCCAGGTGAAAGAGAGGGCTAATAGGCAAAGCATGGGAAAATTAAGAAAAAAAATGAGTGAAAATGTAATGGTAGGTATATGCATCTGGCTAAATAAATAAAATACAAAATTCATGAAATTCTTAGAGTAAATTACTAGCCATATGCACTACTAATGACTGAGTACTGTTTATTAAATTATGCCTTCACGACTGACAGATATGAATAGTAAACAGCAGAGGGGCTGGGGAGTGGTGTGTGTCTAAGTTATTCAATAAAACTCAAATGCACTCCAAAGTATATACTTTCCTAAGGAAAAAATGTACATAAATTCTCTATTATAGCCAATCTTCAGAGAGTGCTATGATTTATTTGGGTGTGTTTTCATATCTGGTTTTGACTGTAAAATATCAGAGACATTGTCAAAGTTTCTTTTCTGTTGCTGTGATAAAAACTTACTAAAAATGGAACTTAGGGAAGAGTTCATGTTCCCTTCTAGTCCCATCGGGATTGAATCTATCAATTCAAGGAAGACATGTCAATAGTCAGGATGGCAGGGAAGCAAGACTAGAAAATCTAGCTGATCACATTGTATTGGCAACCAGGAAGAGCAAGTGTAAAGCTGTTCCCCAACCCCTGGACTAATGTACTTCCTCCAGCAAGGACCCACCTTCTAAAGGTTCCATAACATCCCAAGACAGTAGTACTATCTGAAGACTAAGTAATCAAACATATGAGTCTATGCTGTACATTTCACATTCAAAACACACCATAAAGTCACTTTCAAAGAGGCAATGAGAAGAAGACATGACAAAAGTATTACAAAAGTAAATAGAATTTAGTGTATAAGAAGAAAACAGGTGACTCGAGAGGTAATGAGGATTAAAAAGGAGAGTAAATTTGCAAAAGGACAGAAATGGAAGAAGTGAGACAAGTGAAAGCTGTGGGCTGGGAAGGATTTGTAAATTACTTACTTATACATCAAAAAAGAGTGGAGTCAGAAATGATAAAACTTCTATTGATAAATTATGCTGCAAAATAACCCCTTATGAAACTTGTAAATTTTTCAAAGTTTCAGACAACTTTAACCACTGTCTAGGCTATGTTTAAGCATTGTTTGTTCATATTAGGTTATTATTTATTTTATCTGTTTTGGAAAATCAATCCCAATCTACTTCTGGTAACCACATTATACACAAAGCGAACTTCCTGGGTAATGGTTACATGAATAGTGAAACATCTAACATGACAATTAACACTGTATATTTTAAGTGTGTATATTCTAATGATATTTTCAAAGTAATATCATTTTAATAACATTTGACTTGCATTTTCAGATAACTATGCAGCTAACTCTTACTACATTGTTCATATCATTCTTGTCAAAATTACTAACAGTATCTCTGTTTCTTACAATGGAGGAAATCTATATTTATTTTATTGAAATAAATGCATGCTTTTGCAGAATATAAGAAAATTTGCTGAAGTTATTCCAGAGACAACTGGCTTAGAAACAAATGCATACAGGTGACTTATTTTCTACTCAAATGATGGAGAAAAATTTGTATCATTGCCAGCTTCCTTAGCCACATATGGTTAAAGGCAACTGGTTGGTGATTGTGAGAGAGTCATAGGAACAGCATAGCATATCCACTAATTATCTTCAGGGTTTCCTTTTCCCAACAAGGATTTATTTTTCTCTATTCTCCTCTGTTACATATGTAGCATTTTATTACTTTATATTCTCTGTGTGTATGAAACCAAGTTAGGAATGAAACTGAAAGCTTAAGGGTTTAAGAAGAAAATGTTTCCATTTATTGAATGTGGGTTTTTCTAGTCAAAGGAAAAGCTCCCAGATATGTGGAGGATCTATAAGCAGGTAACAGCTGGCTTGTGAAGAAGCCTGTGGCAATTAGCAGGTCTTTCATGAGGAACAATTATAATAAATATTATTTCCAGGAGGATTTGATGAGCTTATCTACAAAAAGTAGAAAACATTGATTTAGTCAATTCAATTAAAGACTTATCAGTATACAAGAAAGATTCCTAATTATGCTTAAATTGTTAAAATCGAATGTAATAACTATATATTATATGTGCATTTGTATGGATATATACATATTTATAATCCTCTTTAAGTCTAACAGCTTTATTCAACTGATAGTTTCACTACCACAAAACAGCTGCTGTAGTCCTCTGGATTGTCGGTTTGTAGTATGTTGTAGAGGGACTCTAATTTAACAACATAGCTACTCTGGCTGGAATACAGACATGTCTTTAGCACACATCTTTAGTCTTTCTTGCTGGAATACAGACCTGCCCTTAGTATATACCTTTAATAAAAAACAATGAAGGTGAAATTATTTTGTAGAAGGAAGAGCCCATGTTTGAAAGTGGCATCTACTTGAGAGGTAGACAAAATGATGAATCAGAGAAATGATTTGACTAAATGAGTCAGGAGAGAATACACCCACATCACCAGAAAAGACAGGAAAAAGAGAAAAGGCAAAGAGAAAGAAAGGGGGGAGGATAGGAGGGAGACTGTTTTACTTAGACAGTTGTACAGGTTGAAGAGGGAACAAGCTAGACATAGGCGAAGTCAGATCAAGCCAGAGAATGAGAATGAGCCAGATGATTAGAATATATTCCCAATGTTAGCATTAGGTCAAGCAGGGCAATTCAATCAGAATCTGGGAGAAGCAAGTTTGAATCAGTCAGCTTGGAAAGGAGTTGGAGCCAGAACAGCTGAGTTGAACTAGAAAGGGTGTGCTTTTTTCATCAATAAGTCTCAGAGGCTGAAAATATTCTTGGGCTAGATTATATTGAACAGAGAATAGGAACTTCCAGGACTAGAGCTAGGTTAGCAGACACAGGCAGTAAGCTTCTGAGATTACAAGTATTTCAGAAGAATAAAAGTGTGTGGAGGATGAACTCACCTTTATTTTATAGTAATCTTAGGTAATCTTACTGGGTCTCCAGTAACAAAATACATATCAACATTAGAATTCTTTCTAGGTGTACCATTCACCTAGATAGATAGGATAGTTTGACAAATAAAACAAAACCAGGAAGATTTATAGACACAAATAGTTTATTGGATTTTACTTTCAGGAAAGGAACAAGAATGATTCAAAGGCTTCTGTACCATTGGGAAGTCCCCTCAGGCACTTTTCAGAAGCTATGTCACTAAAATGCACCGCCTGTATGTACAACTCATAAAAAGCCGTATTATAGAATCATCTCACTGGGCAACCCTTAGAGAGCTATACCACTGAAGACCTGCTCCTTAGCCACACTTACACTTACTAAAGAACTCTGGGAAAGGGAGACATCTTCCGATGGAGTCATGAAGGCTTGTTAGCCTTCTGAACCACCATGACACCTGATATCTTGTTGAACACATGATCCTCACTGGCTGTGCTCCCTTCATGAAACAATTCTTTTTTTTTTTTTTTTTTTTTTGTTACTTCAAACTTTTATTTTAATTAATAGTCCTGTAGTTAGCATGAAATTAGTTATGCTATGATAATGAAATATAAAGAGAGTTCAAGAATTTACTTTAACAATTTCAAAAGTCAATGTTTTCATATAGATTACTTTGTGATATGATATTTTGCAAATTATCTAAATTTTAATTATTGACTTTTTTTTCTTTCTTTTATAAATCTTTTATTTTTTTATTAATTACACTTTATTCATTTTGTATCCCCCCATGAGCCCCTCCCTCCTCCCCTGCCGATCCCACCCTCCCTCCCCTTTCTGCATGCATGCCACTCCCCAAGTCCACTGATAGGGGAGGTCCTCCTCTCCTTCTTTCTGATCTTAGTCTATCAGTTCTCATCAAAAGTGGCTGCATTGTCCTCTACTGTGGCCTGGTAAGGCTGCTCCCCCCTCAGGGGGAAGTGATCAACGAGCAGGCCAATCAGATTATGTCAGAGGCAGTCCCTCTTCCCATTACTATGGAACCCACTTGGACACTGAACTGCCATGGGCTACACCTGTGCAGGGGTTCCAGGTCATCTCCACAAATAGTCCTTGGTTGGAGTATGAGTCTCTGGGAAGTTCCCTGTGTTCAAATTATCTTGTTCTGTTGCTCTGCTTGTGGAGTTCCCATTCCCTCCAGTTCTTACTATTTCCCACTTCTTACATAAAATTCCATTCACTCTGCCCATCAGATGGCCATCAGGCTCAGCATCTGCTTTGACAGTCTATACTGCAGAAGCTTTCAGAGGCCCTCTGTGGCAGTTTTCAAGGTTGTTTCCTGTTTTCTTCTGGCTTTCAGAGGCCCTCTGTAGCGGGTTCCGAGGTTGTTTCCTATTTTCGTTTTCTTCTGATGTCCATCCTCTTTGCCTTTCAGGATGGGGATTGAACATTTTAGTTAGGGTCCTCTCTTTTGCTTAATTTGTTTAGATGTACAGCTTTTAGTGGGTTTATTCTATATTGTATGTTTATATGAGTGAGTATATACCGTGAGTGTCTTTTTGCTTCTGGGTCAACTCACTCAGGATGATCCTTTCCAGGTCCCACCATTTACCTGCAAATTTCATGATTTCCTTATTTTTCATTGCTGAGTAATACTCCATTGTATAGATGTACCACAGTTTCTGCATCCATTCTTCAGTTGAGGGGCATCTGGGTTGTTTCCAGCTTCTGGCTATTACAAATAAAGCTGCTACAAACATGGTTGAACAAATGTCCTTGTTGTGTACTTGCGCCTCTTTTGGGTATATGCCTAGGAGTGGTATGGCTGGATCTTGAGGAAGCGCTATTCCTAGTTGTCTGAGAAAGCGCCAGATTGATTTCCAGAGTGGTTGTACCAGTTTACATTCCCACCAGCAGTGGAGAAGGGTTCCCCTTTCTCCACAACCTCTCCAGCATGTGTTGTCCCTTGAGATTTTCATCTTGGCCATTCTAATGGGTGTAAGGTGAAATCTCAGGGTTGTTTTGATTTGCATTTCCCTAATGGCTAATGAGGTTGAGCATTTCTTTAAGTGCTTCTCTGCCATTCGATATTCCTCTGCAGAGAATTCTCTCTTTAGCTCTGTTCCCCATTTTTTAAGTGGATTACTTGGTTTGTTGCTTTTCAGCTTGTTTAGTTCTTTATATATATTGGATATGAGTCCTCTGTCAGATAGAGGGTTGGTGATGATTCTTTCCCAATCTGTAGGCAGTCGCTTTGTTTTGATGACAGTGTCCTTTGCTTTACAGAAGCTTTTCAATTTCATGAGGTCCCATTTATTGATTGTTGCTCTTAGAGCCTGTGCTGTTGGTGTTCTGTTCAGGAAGTTTTCTCCTGTACCAATGAGTTCTAGGGTATTCCCCACTTTTTTTTCTAGCCGATTTAATGTGTCTGGTTTTATGTTGAGGTCTTTGATCCACATGGACTTCAGTTTTGTGCAGGGTGATAAGTATGGATCTATTTGCATTTTTCTACATGTAGACATCCAGTTGGACCAGCACCATTTGTTAAAGATGCTATCTTTTTTCCATTGTATGGTTTTGGCATCTTTGTCAAAAATCAGGTGTCCGTAAGTGTGTGGGTTTATTTCTGGGTCTTCTGTTCGATTCCATTGATCCACCATTCTGTTTCTATGCCAGTACCATGCAGTTTTTATAACTGTTGCTCTATAGTACAGCTTGAGATCAGGGATGGAGACACCTCCAGAAGATCTTTTATTGTAGAGGATTGTTTTAGCAATTCTCGGTTTCTTGTTATTCCATACGAAGTTGAGAATTTTTCTTTCCAGGTCTGTAAAGAATTGTGTTGGCAATTTGATGGGAATTGCATTAAATCTGTAGATTGCTTTTGGTAAGATGGCCATTTTTACTATGTTAATCCTGCCAAGCCATGAGCATGGGAGATCTTTCCATCTTCTCATATCTTCCTCTAATTCTTTCTTCAGAGACTTGAAATTTTTTTCATACAAGTCTTTGACTTGCTTGGTTAGGGTTACGCCAAGGTACTTTATGTCATTTGTGGCTATTGTGAATGGTGTTGTTTCTCTCATTTCTTTGTCAGCCCTTTTGTCTCTTGTATGCAGGAGTGCTACTGATTTTTTTGAGTTAATTTTATATCCGGCCACTTTGCTGAAGGTGTTTATCAGCTGTAGGAGTTCCCTGGTAGAGTTTTTGGGGTCACTCATATATACTATCATATCATCTGCAAATAGTGATAATTTGACTTCTTCTTTTCCCATCTGTATCCCCTTGATCTCCTTCGACTGTCTTATTGCTCTAGCAAGGACTTCCAGCACTATGTTGAAGAGATATGGAGACAGTGGGCAGCCTTGTCTTGTCCCTGATTTCAGAGGGATTGCTTTAAGTTTCTCTCCGTTCAGTTTGATGTTGGCTATAGGCTTGCTGTATATCACCTTTACTATGTTTAGATATGTGCCTTGTATCCCTGATCTCTCCAGTACTTTAAACATGAATGGATGTTGGATTTTGTCAAATGCTTTTTCAGCATCTAGGGAGATTATCATGTGGTTTTTTTCTTTCAGTTTGTTAATATGGTGGATCACATTGATGGATTTCCGTATATTGAACCACCCCTGCATACCTGGGATGAAGCCTACTTGGTCATAGTGGATAATATCTTTGATGTGTTCTTGGATCCGGTTTGCAAGTATTTTGTTAAGTATTTTTGCATCAATGTTCATAAGGGAGATTGGCCTGAAATTCTCTTTCTTTGTTGAGTCTTTGTGAGGTTTAGGTACCAAGGTGATTGTGGCTTCATAGAATGAATTTGGTAATGTTCCTTCTGTTTCTATTTTGTGGAATAGTTTGAAGAGAATTGGAGTTAGCTCTTCTTTGAAGGTCTGGTAGAATTCTGCACTGAAGCCATCTGGTCCTGGGCTTTTTTTGGATGGGAGACTTTTGATGACTGCTTCTATTTCTTTGGGGGATATAGGACTATTTAGTTGATTTACCTGGTCCTGATTCAGCTTTGGTGAGTCAAATCGATCAAGAAAATTGTCCATTTCATTTAGATTTTCAAATTTTGTGGCATATAGACTTTTGAAGTATGTCCTAATGATTGTTTGGATTTCCTCAGTGTCTGTAGTTATGTCCCCCCTTTCATTTCTGATTTTGTTGATTTGGGTGGTATCTCTCTGCCTTTTAGTTAGCTTGGCTAAGGGTTTGTCTATCTTGTTGATTTTCTCAAAGAACCAGCTCTTGGTTTCATTGATTCTTTGAATTGTTTTATTTGTTTCTAATTGATTGATTTCAGCCCTGAGTTTGATTATTTCCAGCCGTCTACTCCTTTTTGGTGTGTCTGCTTCTTCTTTTTCTAGGGTTTTTAAGTGGGCCATTAAGTTGCTTGAAGGAGCTGTCTCGAATTTCTTCTTGAAGGCACTTAGTGCTATGAACTTTCCTCTTAGCACTGCTTTCATTGTGTCCCACAAGTTAGGGTATGTTGTGTCTTCATTTTCATTGAGTTCTAGAAAGGCTTTAATTTCTTTCTTTATTTCTTCCCTGACCCAGCTGTCATTTAGTAACAAGTTGTTCAGTTTCCATGAGTGTGTAGGCTTTTTGCTATTTCTGTTGTTGTTGAAGTCCAGCTTTATTCCATGGTGATCAGACAGGATACAAGGGATTATTTCAGTCTTCTTGTATCTGTTGAGGCTTGCTTTGTGACCAACTATATGGTCTATTTTGGAGAAGGTTCCATGAGGTGCTGAGAAGAAGGTAAATTCTTTTGTGTTTGGGTGTAAAGTTCTGTAGATGTGTGTGAGGTCCATTTGGTTCATGACCTCTGTCAGAGATATTGTTTCTTTGTTTAATTTCTGTTTTGTTGACCTGTCCTTTGTTGAGAGTGGGGTGTTGAAGTCTCCCACTATTAATGTGTGGGGATCTATATGTGGTTTAAATTTTATCAATGTTTCTTTTACAAATGTGGGTGCTCTTGTATTTGGGGCATAGATGTTCAGGATTGTGATGTCTTCCTGGTGGAATTTTCCCTTGATGAGTATGAAGTGTCCTTCCTCATCTCTTTTTATTAATTTTGGTTGAAAGTCTATTTTATCAGATATTAGAATGGCTACTCCTGCTTGTTTCTTGGGTCCATTTGCTTGGAAAGTCATCTTCCAAACTTTTACCCTCAGGTAATGTCTATCTTTGTGTCTTAGGTGTGTTTCTTGTATGCAACAGATTGCTGGGTTTTGTTTACGTATCCATTCTGTTAATCTGTGTCTTTTTACTGGAGAGTTGAGTCCATTGATGTTGAGAGAGATTAATGACCAGTGGCTGTTAGATCCTTTGATTTTGATGTTGGCTGTGTTCATAAGTTTGTGTGCTTGGTTGCTTTTTGTTTTGCTGTAGTAAGGTTAATTATTTCCTGTGTTTTCTTGACAGAAGCTAATTTTCTTGGGTTGTATTTTCCCTTCCAGTGTCTTCTGTAATGCTGGATTTGTGTGTAGGTATTGTTGAAATTTGTTTTTGTCATTGAATATCTTGTTTTCTCCGTCTATGAGGACTGAGAGTTTTGCAGGGTATAGTAGCCTGGGTTGACATCTGTGTTCTCTTAGGGTCTGCATGATATCTGTCCAGGCCCTTCTGGCTTTCATAGTTTCTGTTGAAAAGTCAGGTGTGATTCTAATGGGTTTGCCGTTATATGTTACTTGTCCTTTTTCCCTTGCAGCTTTTAGTATTTTTTCTTTGTTCTGTATACTTCCTGTTTTGATTATTAGGCGGGAGGATTTTCTTTTCTGGTCAAATTTGTTGGGTGTTCTGTAGGCCTCATGTATCCTTATTGGCTTCTCCTTTAACTTGGGGAAATTTTCTTCAATGATTTTGTTGAAAATATTTTCTGGGCCTTGGAGAAGGGAGTCTTCTCTTTCCTCTATTCCTATTATTCTTAGGTTTTGTCTTTTCATATTGTCTTGGATTTCTTGGACGGTCTGTGTCAGGAATTTTTTGGATTTAACATTTTCTTTGACAGATACATCGATTTCTTCCATTGTATCTTCTACACCTGAGATTCTTTCTTCCATTTCTTGTATTCTGTTGGTTATGCTTACCTCTGTAGTTCCTGTTTTCTTCCCTAAATTCTTCCTCTCCATTATTTCCTCCATTTGTGTTTTCTTTAATTTTTCTAGTTCTATCTTCAGGTCTTGAGTTGTTTTGTTTACTTCCTTCACCTGTCTGCTTGTATTTTCCTCTTTTTCTTTTAGTTCCTTCAACTCTGTCTCTTTGATTTCTTTCAGTGATTTAATTATTTCTTCTCTGAAGGCCACAAGCTGTTTGGCTGCATCTTCCCGTATTTCTTCACGGATGGCCCTAATTTGCTTGTCTTTATCTTCCTCCATTTCTTTACGGATAGCCATGATCTGTTTGGTTTTATCTTCCTCTAATTCTTTACGTATTTTATCTGTTTCCTCTATTATTCTCTTCATCAACATAGATGTAAGGTCATCTTCTTGATTTTCTATTATGCTGCATTGTTCAGGGCTGTTCGCCCCTGGATGGCTGGGTTCTGGAGATGCCATATTGCTCTGTCTTTTGTTGGTTGAGCCTTTATGCTGACCTCTACCCATTGGGCTCATTTAGGTGTTGGCTGTTAGTTTCTGTGCTTCCTGGAGTCCTGAGGTAGGGAGTATCCCCTTGGCCGGAAGATGATTTTTCCTGAAGGAGTCCTTCTCTGCTTTTTGGTTATGGTCACTGTATGGCCAGTGTTTCTCCAGAGATGCCACTGCTCACCTCAGGTTTATAGCCCTGAGTAGTAGCTGTGGTCTATGTTAGGCAGGGGGGGATCTCCTCTTACCCATAAAATTTCTCAAGACAGCTGCCCCACTGCTGGGTTTCTTGTTATAAATTTAGTGTGCTGCTGCTCACTAAATTTCCATGTACAGTCCTCTTGAAGAAACTGCTGATTCCCTAGCTATGGGGTTTTCTCCCAACAGGGAAACTCAGTCTGTTATCCTGGGGCGCACAGTTCTGTCTGAGAAAGTGGGAGGTGCACTCAGCAAGTCTCTGGGCCAAAGGCTGATTGCTCTGCTCTGGACCTGGAGAATGTGCACCTAGGTTGAGTTGGCGCCTGGGGGCACTGCTCTGGTCTGGAGGCTGGGTGCCTCACTCTGGACCAGAAGCTGTGTGTCTCTGTCTGGGATGGCGGCTGTAGGCACCACTCTGGTCCAGACGCTGTAGGTGCAGCCCCCCTGAAGGATCAGGGATTCCTACAGTTTTGGCAGTCCAGCCAGGGACAACTGGCCGATCCCTGGCACAGTATCTGAGGGCTGCTGTAATGGCTCTTCGGCTCCTGCAGGTCCGAGGATGCAGCTGTGTGTCCCAGTGCCCCAGGGGAATGCAACAATGGCGGCAGAGCACAGCACTTCTGCCTGCACTGGAGTCTGTGTGAGTCCAGGAAGTGTTTTGTGCTGGGTGTCCTAAGCGTTAGAGCTGCTGACCCCCTCCGCTGGGGGTTTCCTCCTGCCAGAGACACGCAGTCTGGTGCCCTGTTGCCCTGGTGCCCACAGTTCTATCTGAGGCGGCGAATCATGCGCGCAGGCAGGGCTCTGTGCAGGCAGGCGCCTTTGTCCCTCCCGGCTCTGGGTCCGGGCTGACTCCTGGGGCACCCGCGGAACCCGAGTCTTTTCCAGGGGATGTCTGGGCAACCTGGGGTCGGTCCCAATTGTTTCCTGTTCCGTGGGGTTATCTCTCGACTGGGAAATCCAGTCTATGGTGTTGTGGGCCCACAGTTCAGTCTGGGACCGTGACCAGATCGCACTGGCGGGTAGCTCTGGGCTGGCGACCAAGCACCTGGCGGAACGGGGATCTCTTCTGCGGTTTAGCTGGGTGAGTTAAAGCTGATTGAATCCCCCACCGTGGGGTATCCTCTCACCTGTGAAACACAATCACTTGTGTTTTATGGCCGCGAGTTCTGATTGCTGGTCACTGTGCCAATCCTGCTGTGCTGCTCCTCAGAATGAGAGTCCTCCCGGCGCTTTAAACAATTCTAATAGGCATAATCGCCTATTAGAACGTTCATTCAGGAAATCAGAGTTTCTCTGACTCAACTCAGTGATTGCCATGTTCAATGTTCAACACAACTAAAACAGGTATACCACATGAATATAACTTGTATGTGATTCAGCAGCCTTCATCAGGCAAAGAAGATCCAAAGAATCTAGTGTTATTATAACAGGTTTGATGAAAAATGGAACATTATGAAGAAGATAAAGGCAATGAATGAACAGTGAGGAACTGAGTAAGGCTGGTTGGCTCAAATTCCTTTTGGCGTCATTTTCTTTTCACAGATAAGGCTCATTCTTTCTGTAGTCAAGGCCATTGCTCATGTGAGGGACTAAATGATCTACAGAGGATCAGAGAACCCTGTCTTTGCCTACAGTCTTAGGGGTTTTATTGCTGCAAAGAAAAAAAAAGTATGTTTGGGAAGAAAATATTTATATGTTTACACTTCCAAATCACTGTTTGTTGTCAAAGAAAATCAAGACAGTCTGAGAAAGAGGCAAGACCTGGTGGGGACAGCATGGAGGAATGCTGTGTATTGGCTTGCTCATCATGGCTTGGTCAACCTACTTTCTTATAGAACCTAGGAATAATAGCCCAGGGGTAGAACCACCAGCAATGGGCTGGGCTATATTGCACCAATCATATTTCCATTCATTATGTATATGATGATAAAACATAGCATTGAGAATAGATAATAAAGAGATGTTGATAGAGTGAACACGAACATAGAAGCATAGAAAGTAGTATTAACCTATCACAAACTGACTCAGAAGCATATTATGCTAAAAGTTGGATTGTTTGGATAATGAATAAGAAAAATACACATTCAACATGACCAAGAAGGCTTCATTCCAGACATGCAGGGGTAGTTCAATATATGTAAATCCATCAATGTAATCCACCACATGAACAAACAGAAGGAAACAACAACAACAAAAACATGATCATCTCCTTAGACACCAAGTAAGCATTTGACAAAATCCAACACCCACTCATATTTAAAGTTTTAGAGAGACTAGGAACACCAGGCACATACCTAAACATAGTAAAGGCAATATACAGCAAGCCTATATCCAACATCAAACTAAACGGAGAGAAATTTAAATTAATCCTACTAAAATAAGGGACACGGCACAGCTGCCCACTCTCTCTTTATCTATTCAACATAGTACTTGAAGTCATAGCTAGAGCAATAATACAACTAAAGGAGATCAAGGGGATACAAATTGGAAAGGAAGAGGTCAAAGTGTCACTATTTGCAGATGATATGATAGGATACATGAGTAACGCTAAAAATTCAATGAGAGCTCCTCCAGCTTACAAACAACTTCAGCAAAGAGGCTGAATTGAAAATTAACTAAAATAAGGACATTGCAGCCAGTCCTGAAGATACATGATAAGCTAGGGTCAGAAGGAAGGGGAGGAGGACCTCTCCTATCACTGTACTTGGAAGGGGGCAGGGATGAGATGAGGGAGGGTGAGACTGGAAAAGAAAGAAGGATGTGGCTATGGCTGGGATACAAGTGAATGACCTGTGATTAAAGGAATGGATGCACAAATTGTGGTATATCTACACAATGGAATATTACTCAGCAATAAAAAACAAGGAAATCATGAAATTTGCAGGTAAATGGTGGGATTTGGAAAAGATCATCCTGAGTGAGCTACCCCAGAAGCAGAAAGATGCACATGGTATAGACTCACTCATATAGACACATAATATAGGATAAACCTACTAAAATCTGTACAACTAAAAAAAAATAATCAAGAGGGAGGACTCTTGCTAAAATGCTCAATTCCTATCCAGAAAGGCAAAGAGGATGTACATCAGAAGAAGGAGAAAAGAGGGAACAAGTCAGGAGCCTGACACAGAGGACCTCTGAAAAGCTCTGCCCTGCAGACTATCAATGCAGAAGCTGAGATTTCGGCAACCTTTGGGCAGAGTGCAGGGAATCTTAGGAAAGAAATGGGAAACAGTAAGATCTGGAGAGGACAGGAACTCACAAGGAGAGCAAAAGAACCAAAAAATCTGAGCACAGGGGTCTTTCCTGAGACTGCTATTCCAACCAAAGACTATGCATGGAGATAACCTAAGACCCCTGCACAGATGTAGCCCATGGCAGTTCAGTATCCAAGTGGTTTCCATTGTAATAGGAACAGGGACTGTCTCTGACATGAACTGATTGGCCTGCTCTTTAATTACCTCCCCTTGAGGGGGAAGCAGCATTACCAGGCCACAGAAGAAGACAATGCAGCCACTCCTGATGAGACCTAATTGACTAGGATCAGAAGGAAGGAAACGAAGTCCTCCCCTATCAGTGGACTTGGGGAGGGGCATGCATGCAGAGGGTGAAGGAAGGGAGGGATTGGGATGGGAGGAGGGAGAGAACCACAGGGGGGATACAAAGTGAATAAAGTGTAATTAATAAAGAAAAAAATCAGTAGCCCTCTTGTATATGAGACAAAAGGGTCGAGAAAGAAATTAGAGAAACAATACCTTTTACAGTATCCACAAATGACATAAAGTACCTTGGTATGACTCTAACTAAGCAAGTGAAAGAACTGTTAAGAAAATTCAAGTCTCTGAAGAAAGAAATTGAAGAAGATATCAGAAGATGGAAAGATCTCCAGTGCTCATGGATCGGTAGGATTAACATGGTGAAAATGGCCATCCTGCCAAAAGCAATCTACAGATTCAATGTAATTCCAGACAAGATACCAATATAATTCTAGTTCTCAACTTCATACGGAAAAACACAGAAAAACAGAATTGCTAAAAATATACTATACAGGAACAGAACGTCTGGATGTATCTCTATCCCTGATTACAAGCTGCACTACAAAGCAACAAAAATAAAACTTCATGGTAATGGCAGAGAATGGTGGATCAATGGAATTGAATAGAGCACTCAGAAATAAACTGCACATGCACAAGTACGGGTACTTGATTTTTGACAAAGAAGCCAAAACCATACAATGGAAGAGAAGATAGCATCTTCAACAAACTGTGCTGGTCTAACTGGATGTCTATATGTGGAAAATGCAATTATATCTATATTTATCACCCTGCACAAAACTTAAGCCCAAGTGGATCAAGACCTCAGCATAAAACCAGACACACTCAATCTATTAGAAGAAAAAGGGGAAAGAGCCTGGAACTCACTGGCACAGGAGACAACTTCCTGAACAGAATACCAACAATACAGGCTCTAAGATCAACAATCAATAAATCAGACTTCATGAAACTAAAATCATCTGTAAAGCAAAGGACACTGTCATCAGATCAAAAAGACTGCCTACAGACTGGGAAAAGATCTTCACAACCCTATATATTACAGAGGACTAATATCCAGAATATATAAAGAACTCAAGAAGTTAAAGAGCACAAATCAAGTAATCCAATTAAAAATGGCAGTACAACACTAAACAAAATTCTCATTAGAGGAATTTTGAAGGGCAGAGAAACATTTAAAGAAAAGTTCAGCATCCTGAGTCATCAGGAAAATGCAAATCAAAACGACCTTGAGATTTCAGCTTAAAACCATCAGAATGGCTAAGATCCAAAACTCGAGTGACAACACATGCTTTAGAGGATGTGGAGAAAGGGAAAACCTTCTCCATTGCTGGTGGGAGAGCAAACTTATAAAAGTACTTTGGAAAACAATTTGGCACTTTCTCAGAAAATTAAAACCTCAAGATCCAGCTATACTACTCTTAGACATATTTTCAAAATATTCTTAAGTACACAACAAGGACATTTGCTCAACCATGTTCATAGCAGTTTTATATGTAAGAGCCAGAATCTGGAAACAGCCCAGGTGTCCCTCAACTGAGGAATGAACACAGAAATTGTGGTACATTTACTCAAAGGAATACTACTCAGCAATTAAAAGCAAGGAAATAATAAAATTTGCATGAAAATGGATGGAACTAAAAGATTATCCTTAGTGAGGTAACCCAGAAACAGAAAGACACACATGGAATATACTCATTTATAAGTGGATATTAGACATATGATATAGGATAATCATACTAATATCTGTACACCTAAAGAAGCTAAGCAAGAAGGAGGACCCTGAGTAAGATGCTCAATCCTCATTCAGAAAGGGAAATGGGATGGACATCAAAAAAGGTAGAAAACAGGGAACAGGACAGGAGCCTACCACAATGGGCCCCTGGAAGACTCTACTCAGCAGGTATTGAAGCAGATGCTGAGACTCAGCCAAACTTTGAGCAAATTGCAGGAAATTTTATGACAGAAGGGGGATAGAAAGACCTGAAGGGGACAGGAGCTCCACAAGGCAAGCAACAGAGCCAAAAAAAATCTGGGCTCAAGGGTGTTTTCTGAGACTGATACTCCAACAACCATGCATGGAGATATGCTAGAACCCTGCACAGATGTATCACATGGCAGCTCAGTACCCAAGGGGGTTTCTTATTAAGGGGAACAGGGAGTCTCCGACATGAACTCAGTGGCTGACACTTTGATCACCTGCCCCTGATAGGGAAGCAGCCTTACCAGGCCTCAGAGGAAGACAATGCAGCCAGTCGTGATGAGACCTGATAGGGTAGGGTCAGCTGGAAGGGGAGGAGGACATCCCCTATCAGTGGACATGGAGAGGGGCATGGGAGGAGAAGAGGGAGAGTTGCTGTGACTGGGTGAGGACAAGGAAGTGGGCTACATCTGGGATACAAAATAAAGAAATTGTAAGAAAGAAAGAAAGAAAGAAAGAAAGAAAGAAAGAAAGAAAGAAAGAAAGAAAGAAAGAAAGAAAGAAAGAAAGAAAGAA
>NW_026591816.1:4455901-4469050 GCF_907164565.1 Psammomys obesus | reverse complement strand
GAAAGAAAGAAAGAAAGAAAGAAAGAAAGAAAGAAAGAAAGAAAGAACCATGAAATTTCCATGTGTGTAACACATTTTACCAAAAGAATTATGTTGACTTAGAAGATTGGAAGAGTAGATCTGATTAGAAAGAAAGCTTGGACCTGTGTAAATTTAAGAGTCTAATTGGATATGCTTATGTGGATACTGCAAACAACTGGATGTGTGTATTAGACATGCACAGGAGAAACACTTCCGTAGATTGACAATTGGGAGTCACTTTTCCACAGTGACTCTCAAAAATGTGACTAGGCGTGATTTTGACAAATTAGACTGACCACAAATAAGACAATGAGTAAAAATATGTGATTTGTTCGCTTCAACTTTTAAAGATCACAGAAGTAAATTTAACTAGGAAAGGCTAATGGGGAGGGATATCCTTGAGTAACAGGGCAGATATATCAGTATAATATCCTTCAGCTAGATGAAAAAAAAAATTCCAAGTAAGCAATTTGTGTTAACACTAAGTGAGATGAAGACTAAGGAGAGACAATTAGATTTCACAATATTCAGCCCATTGGTAACCTTGACAGGATAACCAAAAACATCATTAACAGAATGAGTTGATGCAAGAGTATGAGATTTGGGAGGGGAATCAAAAATGTACCCAGTAGCCATAGGAGTCCAGAGATCATCTTCACATGACAACTTTGAACCTCCAAAGTTCAAATCATGCAAGAAGTTTCAGGAAAAGTTTCTGTGCTAAGGTACCTTCAAGATATTTTTTACTTTTTTCACAGGAAACTTTTTTTTTTTGAGAAACCAGAGTTAATATATATGCTTCTTGTCTGTCATCTTATGTCATGAGTTGAATATGACAAAAGTAATTTTTGTTCTGCTTTTCCTTCTCAATGTAGTCTATGGTCTTGAATTAAACATAATAAAGAAACTTCATTGTAAATATTATTATTATTATTATTATTATTATTATTATTATTTTCTCAGAAGAAGGAATGATATGCAAGCCATTTCTACCTCTTTCTGAACTCTCACTGGCTGGTTCAAATCAGCTGTTTTATCCACATTTATGGGCTTGCCATGAAATTCTGGAGCAGAGAGATTTTTGTCCAATGTGGCTTGGGATGAAGAAATATATCACTTATTTCATGAATATGGCATCCATCACACAAAAACTTATTTTAATAATACATTGAAAATAACAAATCTGATATCAAATATCAAAATAATAAAATATCAAATATAAAAATAAAATATCAAATAAAATAAAATGTCAAGTATGATAATGAACAAAATGAGAAAATAGGAACATATGAGCCCTAGACATATTTGCAATGCATTAGCTTACAGATGACAAAATGACCATTGTACCATTTAGGGTCTGTGAACTTGGGCTTGAGTTACAAGATAAATTCAGTGTAATACTTACTTGGCTATAACAAAATACCTCTCACAAACTGCCTAAACGTGGAAATCCTTTTCTTCACAGATTCAAAGATTTCAGTGCACATTCTTTGATTGCACTGACCCCATACAAAGAGACACTATCATGGAAAGAAATATTTGCATTGGAGAAGGTTGTTCACACAAGGTAGACAGGAGGCAGAGAGGCTGGGAATGGGGATATAAGTGTAACTTTCAAAATCTTAGTGGCCCATTTCTTGCAGCTAAAATCTGCTTCCTAGTGTTTACATAATCTGGGCCTTTCATCTGGAGATTTAGCTGCCAATGCAAATCAATTCTTCTCAACCCTCTTGGTTGTTGAACAACTCTTTCACAGGGTCACATACCAGGTATCCTACATATAATACATTTACATTACAATTCATAATGGCAGGAAAATTGCAATTATAAAGTAGTGACAAAATTACTTTGTGGTTGAGGGTCAGCACATGAAGAACTGTGTTAAAGGGTTGCAGAGTTAGGAAGGTTGAGAAATTCTGCTATAGATAAATTTCTTATTTAAACCTACCACTCACTAAATACCATTTTATCTACCTTTCATCATCAATAAAAACAAATTTAAACAATGCTGATTTCAGTGGGTAAGAGTTGATCTACAAATATGAGGCTGAATATATATTAATTATTTTAAGTATATTATGATTTTCCTGAATGAGTTCAGATTATACAGCATAAATATATGAGGGAAAAAGATTCTTCCAAATTAGGGGAAGTCAATTAGTGACACTGTAAGTTTTCAAGTTAAAAGCTTTTTCTAATATTATTAAATTGAAACAAGTGAGATCAGAAAGATTTTTAACATTCATTGGTTAATGTAAAATATATTAATATTCTTAGATTTTTAACTTCTTATATGCTAAATTCCATTGCATTATGCTATGAAGCAGTAAATTCAACAGAAAAAAAATGGAAAAAAGTTAGGTTTAAATTTAAAAGTAATTATAAAAAATAATTATAAATGGAGTTTTTCATTGAAAGTCCAGGAAACAAATTCAATCAGTTCTCAGGTTTTCTGTGAGAGTCTAGTGGCAAGGAATATCTAGCCAGAGCCACAGGAAGGCCATTTCTTCAGTTTCCTATAATACTTAATAAAGTTCCATCTTAAAAAATCTGTGGCTGCAGAGGAAGACAATAAAATCAGTCCTGATGAGATTTGATAGGCTAAGGTCAGATGGAAGGGGAGGAGGACCTCAGAGTGAGGGCAGGTAGGATTGGGAGGAGATGAGGAGAAGGCTACAGTTGAGATTAAAAGTGAGTAATTTGTAATATATAAATAAATAAAGAAAAAAGGAAAAATCTGTGACTAGTAAAGACATTATTCTGGGTCTATCATGTGGTTTACTATTGTGAAATAAATATCACGTTGTCTTTATAAAGATCAAAGTTGTTAATTTATATTAAAGGATTGTAATTATATTTAAAATATATAAGCATTCTAAATCGCATGTCATTAAACATGACTTCCCAGCTCGAAAAATCTATCAAAGTAGTCTCATTCAATAGACAATTATTTACATTTTTATATAATAATGTTAACTATATATTACATTGACATATAAATTATCAGTATGCAGGAAGTTTCCTTCCAAATCTCTGTAAGGATACCGGACTTTAGAATAATTAACAACAAAAAACATGTTGAGTTATTATTGCCCTTTCTATTAAAGGGAAGGTCTCAGTCATCTTTAAAATGATACATTTTTATACCAAAGGGAAAGAATAACAACTCCCGCAGAGAGAATCCCAAGCTCCCATCCTTTCTTTGTTTGTTTGTATAATGAATCTCAAGACCATGGAAAGGAGCAAACTGGTTATTCTTAATTATTTTGGAAGAAAAACATATGACTGCTTACTAAGGCAAACCGTATTCTGATCAAACTGGAATCATCGTATTAAATCTAATACCCAGGAAACCAGGGGACCATAGAACATTGTACTCAGTCTGAGGACAACTGAGCTTTCAATACTGACTCTTAGTTTGAATGAATAATATATAAAACTCTACAACTATGTGAGTTAAAGAAATGCAACCTGGCTAAGGCTGTTAACCTCACTGAAAATGGTATGTTGGCAAGTGTTAGGATTAGTTTAAGCACCTAAGAAAAATAGAAATCACATACACCAACAAAGATGGGTCCATTACTTCCCAGTGTGATCCATAAGGTATGACAACATACCCGTGTGTGTGTGTGTGTGTGTGTGTGTGTGTGTGTGTGTGTGTGTCTACCTCTTTGAGGACATTCATTGAAAGAAATATTTTTTTCTTTTAACACATAGGTCAAGTAACACTGTTATCCTCATTCCTCAGGTAAGAAACTATGCAACTTTACCTTTAGAGTACCTTTAATTGCTAGAGATAAAATCTACTGTTTAACTGGACACAAAAGTAGTTAATACAAACATATCAGTCTCACTTATATCATAAAAATGTTATTCCTATCACCAACTATTTAATCATGTGTAACCAGAGATTTACTTAGTTCCTTTTTTCTATAAGTAAACACTATATTTTACTGAACCTGATTTGCAAATATTCCATAAATTGAAATTGTTTTCATATCACTTGAATTTTTATAATTATTTTCCTAAGTAATTTAGATATAATTTAGAATAATAGAATTTCTCTATTCTATGTTGATTTATGTTTGCCTACATTTATGTACACAAAGTAACACAGGTGCATGGAGAAACCATAAGAGAATGTAAAATTTCCTGCACATGGACTTATAGGTGGCTCTGCGCTGCCATGCGGGTTCCTAGAGCCTAACTCACACTGCCCACAAGACTCGTAACACCCCTAACAGCTCAGCCAACTTTTGATTTCTTTCAGATATAATTTAAACTGTAATAACACTTTTAAGAAGATAATAAAACCCCGGCTCAGATGTATACCATAGACTCAGTCTCCATGTGGATTCCCTAGTAAGGTGAGCAGCAGCTTTCTCTGGTATGAACTCAGTGACAGGCTCTCTGATTACCTCCTTCTGGGGGATGCAGCCTTACCATGCAACAGAGGAAAACAGTGCAACCAGTCCTGAGGAGACCGGATAGGCTTGGGTAAAATAGAAGGGGAGGAAGAACTCAACTAGCTGTGGAATAGGGGAGGGGCATAGGAGGAGAAGTGTGAGGAAGGGTGGGATTGGAAGGGGACAAGGGAGGGAGATACAGCCTAGACACAAATTGAATAAATTTTAATAAATGATAATGTTGTGGGTTATTAATATTTAGTGTTGATTTATCTTTTAGTTAAACAGAGGTTATTCCTAAACCAGCTCTATACCCAAATCACCATACAGAGACTAGGATTTATTTAATTAACCTAGAGCACAATGCTGGGCAATACTTATTCCATCCTAAACCTCCAAGTCCTACCATACAGATTTCACTCATGATACTTTCTTTTAATCATATCGTAGGTCCAGTTCATCTCTCCTCGTGGTTTGAAGTCCCCTCCTGCTAGTCCCTGCTCTTCTCCTCCTCCTCCTCTCCAGATCAGGGTGTCTCAGCCCATTCTCTCCCTTGCTCAGCATTATGGCTGATTGTTTTACTGACAGTATAGATAACAAATGACGGCATTTCCACAAACTTGTTGCCATGATGCTCAATGCAATGTCTGGATTGAAACCAGATAATGGGATAGGAAAATCAGCACTTGAAAGAATAGGGGTAAATTGTATACATTCCAAAAGAACATTATACCAACATTTCCCCCTTTAAGTGCAATAAAAGACTCCTCTTTTCAATGAAATAATAATTATAAAAGTTATGAAAATTATTAGTAAGATTTACATGTGCAATGTCAGTTCACAAGCATTTGGTAAGTTGGGAGAAAGTATTTGATTACCTATCTTATCTTGACAAGTTTAGAGTTCTGTACCTAAATTAACTTTTAGCTTCATTGGTATTACATATTTTCTTAAATTCTAAACAACTTAATTAAGCTTAACTTAAGCTTAATTGTGGAATTTTAACTATTTAGTCTTCAACCCCACCAGAGATTTGAGAAGGAATAAAATTAGTTATTGGAGTAAATAGGAAGTTCATGTTAGCAGCTTCCAAAACAATAATAAAAAAAAATTGACAGAGACAGTTTGCTGATTGAACAGTCACCTATAACTCTCTATAACGTTGGAGAACCATCTTCAGCCTCTGGCTCAGAATATTTGACAGACATATATGTGAAACAGGATATATTTAGGACTTGCCTACCCTGTCTTGGCAGGGTTGTGCAGTCAACTTGTCCTGCGTTTTAAGCTTGCCCATTTTGGGCAGAATTCTGTCTGTTGTAAAACAAAGGCATTTTATTTTTGCCTGGTTGGCTCATTTGCTGTATTTGTAACCATCTCCATATGGAGGTTCTTCAATGCTCATCATCTTTGGGGTAGGCGGGTGCAGCCAGGAGATGACTTGTCTCATTGTCAAAGAATCTTTAAACTAGTAAAGACATTTTAAATGCCATATTCTGTAGGTAACTGAAGTTTTTGAAAATTTACCTATCTTTATGTAATCAATCTGTCTACAAAATCATATCTATCTGTTAAACCTAGGATGTATACTCCAGTGATAAATTAGACTATTGTCTGACATGATCATAAGTTGATTAACAACTAACTTCCATTACCTAATACCCTAAATACTTGGTAATAGTTTAAAAGTATTGGAAGTTACCTTGAATTTGTATCAATATACTAAAATTTATCAATGTATTAAAAATAGACTCATTTTGCATTAATATACAAAATCCTACGCCAGAGTTAAAATTAACCTTATTTGAGAACAACAAATAAAGCTTTGAGTAGATTCAATAATCTACCTTTTGTCCTTTTATTCCTGTAAGATATCACAGCATTCCCCTTTCTTTTCAACCCCTTTTCTCCTTATCTAAGAAAGAGAAAAGAAAAAGGGAAAGAGAATGATCCCTAAGTTTAACCTTGTTTTGTCTCTGAATAACACCGTTAATAATTTATAAGTATCTCCCAGTGATAATAAACATTGATACCCACGGAAAAGAACCAAAAACCTATCCAACCCCCCTTAAAGGAAGTAAGCATCGTTCTGATGAATTTCTTCTAGCTGACATTTTGGACATGCAGAAATCCTGTTGGGCAGCCCAAAGGAAATTGGGAAAAATGGTTAATTAAGCAAGCATTAACATTTTTGGTCCAGTCTTTAAATGTTGAGAAATTTCAGGCTTATTAGAAGTCCTGTTTGGAACTGTCTAAAATGTTGAACCAATTGAGATTAGTAGATTTCTTCAAAGCTCTCTTGGGAGCAGGCTTTGATGAGAAACAGCAATTGAAGTAGTTGAAGCAAGAACAAGCAGGATGCTGAACATGCAAGATGCTGGAACAGATATGTCAATGTCTCAGCATACTAGAAAGAGGATTTCTGTCAGGTTTGATCCAGCATATTCAGTGTCCGTTTCTTTTGTGCTGCAAACATATGATTTCCTACATGCATTATACAGTCCTAAAATGATAAATGTATGAGATGTTCAGGATGAAATTAAACTGTAAACCAATTTTATCTATGCCAATTAAGAGAATGTCATAATAAATTTTGAGGATATTGTAGCCAAGGATTTATTGGCCATGTATTGTCGAAGTTTTGGCTAGAGACATATTTTATGTCTCAGTCAGAGTTGTTCTCATATAAAGGGATCAGCAACATAAGTTACCACTATTATTGAACATATAATCATTATCATGTTGAAATCAAAACAAGGTTGTATAGATCAAAATATCTTTTTGGACCTTTGGCTCCTGTTGTATTAGGCCAAGCTGTTACTATCTCCTGAGAAGAGGCATCCTATTATAGAGACAACCTGGTTTCCTTGAGCAATAGAAAAGGCATGTTTTAAGTAAACTTTATATAAACTTCTTTTTAGTTTAGAGTTTAAGCATATGCTAGGCATCTTGACCTGTTTAGAGGTTAGGCCTAGGATTTTACATTTTTGTCTTACCACTTTTCTATACAGAATGGGCAGTTATGCTTTTATAGTCAAACTTTATATAAACTTCCTTTTACCTTTAGCATTTAAGCATACCCTAGGCATCTTGTGCCTGTATTTTTACATTGTTTGTGGCTATTATTTGGCTTGTCCTTTATTTGATATGGGATGGATTAAACATATGAATTGTAATGTTTGAGTTTCTATGACTTAAACAGGCTGGCATTTATTTTGCCATTTGTAAGCCACCCTGTGTCTTTTTTACATCAGGCATGACTGACATTTGCCCCCCCCCCCCCCCCCGTGAAAATGTCTCATATTAGAAAGAATAAGCCGGCTTACAGAGCAGTGTGACACCTTTATTTAGTCAGCACTTAGAAGTTTTTTTGGGGAATAAATGTGCTAAAACCTGTACACCTAAAGAAACTAAGCAAAAAGGAGGATCCTGGGTAAGATGATCTATCCTCACTCACAAAGACAAACAGGATGGATATTGGAAGAAGGAAAAAACAGAAAACAGGACAGGAGCCTACCACAGAGGGCCTCTCAAAGACTCTCCCCAGCAGGGTATCAAAGCAGATGCTGAGACTTATTACCAAACTTTGGGCATAGTGGAGGGAATCTTAGGAAAGAAGGGGGAGATAGTGGGACATGGAGAGGAAAATATCTCCACAAGGAGAGCAACAGAAACAAAATATCTGGACACAGGGGTATTTTCTGAGAGTGATACTCCAAGCAAGGACCACACATGGATATGTCCTAGAACCCCTGCACAGATGTAGCCCATGGCAACTCAGTATCCAACTGGGTACCCTAGTAAAGGGAACAGGGACTGTCTCTGACATGAGCTCAGTGGCTGGCTCTTTGACCATCCCTCCCCCGAAGGGGGAACAGCTTTGTCAGGCCACAGAGGAGGACAAGGCAGCCAGTCCTGATGAGACCTGATAAGGTAGGGTCAGATGGAAGGAGGAACTTTCCTATCAATGGACTTGGAGAGGGGCATGGGAGGAGATGAGGGAGGGCGGGTGGGATTGGGAGTGAGTGAGTGAGGGGTCTACAGCTGGGATACAAAGTGAATAAACTGTAACTAATATAAAAAATAAAAAAAAAATTAATAAAGGTCATCTAAATAAACAAACAAACAAAAAAGAATCTATCTTAAAGAGATAGATTCTTATAGAAATAACTGACCTGGGAATTTTTTAGGTTTTAAGTTCTGGTTGTATTATTAGGAGATCATTTCCCCCACTAAATTATGTTAAAGTATGATTTAAACGGTGTGGATAATTAGATTAGTTGGGTGCCATTTGTTGTGGGTTATTAATATTTAGTATTGGTTTATCTTTTATTTAAACAGAGGTTATTCCTGAACCAACTATATACTGAAATCACCACACAGAGACTAGGATTTATTTAATTAACCTAGAGCACAATGCTGGGCAATACTTATTCCATCGTAAACCTCCAAACCTGCAGTTTCCTACCATTCAGAGTTCATCCATTATACTTGCTTTCAGTCATATCTTAGTTTTGGTTCATCTCTTGTCGTGGTTTGAAGTCCTCTCCTACTGGTCCCTGCTCTCCTCCTTCTCCTCCCCTCTAGATCGGATGTCCCACCCTATTCTCTCCCTTGCTCAGCATTATGGTTGGTTGTTTTATTGACAGTACAGAAAGCAGATAATGGCATGTTTCCACAAACTTGAGACAGATGATGCTCAAAGCAATGTCCAAATTAAAAACAGAATTGGGTAGGAAAATCAGCATTTGAATGAACAGGGGTAAATTGTATACATTAAAAAAAAAAAAAACACCCTGATAATAATTAAAAAAAAAAAAACTAAAAAGAAGGTAATATTCCCCTAAACTTAGCTCAGTGTCACTTTTAGTAACAGCTGCCAAGCACTCCAGATGTTTCTTCTAGTATGTGATTTGTATTTCTACATTTTCCTTATGGCTAACCTATCTTTGATATTTGAGACTTATAGTCTATTAAAGCAAATATATTTTTTCTATTATTCCCCAGTATATTTAAAATATGTTGTTTGTTAAATAATTAATATTTGAAGTATAGAACTAAGACCTTTTGGAAATTATAATTTAATAATGCCATTATCTGTACACTTAAAATTAGTTTGTTATATTATCATTCAGTATATAATTTTTGCCAGGAAGTTTTCTTCTCCCATCTTTTATCTTTTTTATCTTTTTATGCATTTCCTTTTCCTCCAGAATTAATTTGTCAAAGACTTTCTCTAAACATTTTCTGAGCTAGATTTATTCCCTTTAAAGTCACTGGTTATAGAGAACATCTTGTTGAATATTATTTTCCAGTAACTTCCTTTAGAAATATGTGGAATAGATACATTTTGAGATGTTGGATATCTGATAATTAATTTCTTTGAGCTCATCCTTGACTGATAGTGTGGGAAGGCTTTCTGTGTTGGAACTGTACCATCTAATAAGGACACAAGGTAACCTGAGGCTCAACCAATTTCTGTGTTTTGGAAGAATTGTCTTTTTTTTTTAGTTTTAGAATTTTTTTATTTATATTTAAAAATTAGAATTTTGTAATGATGCAGTCCATGGATTAAGTTTTACTTTAATATCCAGGAATACTTTTTGAATATTTTAGTAATTTATTTTTCCTTTTTAAAAATTTTCTCATTGGATTGTGGATGAGAAAAAGAATAAGGGTATTATTCAATGATTTTTTTTTATGAAAACCTTTAAGCCACTAGATTAAAAAAAAAGTCAGAGATATTAGATGATGCAACTGTGTAAATAGAAAAAAATAAATAAATTGTTATTTGAGGAAGAAATAAAAAAATGATCCATGGTAAGGATTTCCAAACAATACCACTATATATCTCCAATATGTCAATAAAGAAAAGAAACATCCCCTATTTATTCCATGGTACACAGAAGTGAAACATAGAGAATATTTATGCCTGAGGACTAATTCTAGCAAGCTGGTTCAGAGTGGGTATGAAATGGAGGAATAGAGAATACTGTATTATTTTTGACCAATGTGAAGCTAAATGCAATGAAGTATACCTCTGAGGAGGATCATGGTCACAGAGAGGCAATCTTTAATTTAGAATTGAATTAAACTGAAGAAGTAAATGATGAGTTGTAGATGATTATGTATAAGGTACACAAGCTAAAACACAAACACAAAATTGGTAAATAAAAAAGCATCACTAACAACACCAATGAAACATCATCATCACCACTACTAACAATAAGGATAAAACTAATCACCTCTGTCTCTAGTAAAGGAAACAGGAGCTGTCTCTGACAAGGACTCACATGCTTTTTGGTCAATTGCCCCTGAATGCATTGCCTTGCCAACCCTGGTAGAGGATGTGATGGGTCCTGCTATTACTTGATCTGTGCTGGGATGAGTAGGTGGAGAGGGGCTCCCATTTTCTGAGGAGGAGCCTCTATGGAAAAGAGGAAAGGAGGGTGGGACCAGGAGCAGAGCAAGGATGGGGCTACAATTGGGATGTAAAGTGAATAAATGAATGAATGAATGAATGAATGAGATTTATAACATCAACAACAAAAAGAGACTAACTACTGCAAATAACACTGCCATCACCAGCAACATCGTTACTGCCAACACCACTACTACACAAATCATATGACCACCATCAGCACTACCACCATGTCCATCACCACCACCAACAAAACAAGAACAAAAACAAATGATGCAATATTTACAATATTTAATATTAAATATTAATATTTAATGAATATTTACAATATTCATTCTTCTGATCTCTGAATAAGGAATCCTCTCCAATTTTTTTCTGTGTTCATTCATCTTCCTCTGCCCTTTCATGTAATCTATTTGAGCAATGTTTTAAGCTATTCACTGTAAGGATATTTCATGTTTGGCTAAAAGTGTTCCTTTGTATTCCAATTTATAGCCACCATTTTAATGGAGGTAGTTTTTATATTTCTGTGTAATGTAATTTCATGAAACTCGCCCCATTCTCACCTCAACGCCTTCCCCTCTCCCATAACTACTTTTCTACCCAACTTTTTGTCCCTTTTCCTTCCAAACTTCACTGAGTCCATTTTGGGCTACTTTTATGTATGGATGTATGTATGAAAACCTATTGGAATGTGACTAGCTCTTATCAATGTCTTCATGCCCCAACAGCCACAAGCTGAGGTGAAACTTCTACTCATGCTGGAATTTTGGTTGGCTTAATTTTGTATGGATCTTTTGAAGAATTCCTAATGAGTTTCAAATCTTGAGAAGGATGTTATTGATCTCTATGTGAGCTATATTTTCCCTGTATGTATTTAATATGTTTGTGTAATGTAAATACATTCATTGCATCATGACAACTTTTTTTTCTGGTCTTCACAAGATGCCATTCTTGGACTTTGCCTATAGTCACCATGGCAACTAGAATAGTGGTAATGGAGCCACAAGTGTTCCTGGGTAAGGTCTGTAGACTGGGATCTCACTTATTACTGACACATTTAGCTGGAAGTGTTCTTGAGAGGTACTAGGTTATCTTTTGTAGTAAAAGGTTGATTTAAAATAAGATTATATAATGATGTTTCTATGAGATTGTCATCTCTGATGGAATGGGAGAAGTTTGGTGTTACCTATGCTTCTGTAAACAACTATACCTGTTTTCCATAAGAAATCCCAATGAACTTATTATTCATTGGGATTCATTATTATCTCACCAAACTGGAATTTGGTAAAATCCTTTTTTGTTGTGTTGGTATCCATTTGGGTGATTGGATATTCATTTGCATATCAAAACAATACTTTAGTAAATTGACTAAAGTTTTAGAGATGTTCTTTCCCTTTGTCAACTTTCTTAATGTCAGCAAACATGAAATTTACTTGATCTTTAAAAATGGATTCTAAACATACGCTATAGGTGATAAAAGACTGACTTCATATCAAGTGTAAATAATAATCCTCTTATAAATGTTCCATAGTTTTCAGTCTAGCTTTGGATACTTTATATCAACTATGTGAATCTCATGAACCTTCTTTCATACTATTATAAAAATATGCATACAGCAATTTGTAGGTGTTGATGGAAATCTGCAGTCTTTACTGCAGTTCATGGATGTATTGAAGTGCCATTGTCCTGTATTCTTCAGGTCAGTGATGTTTGTATTTATCTCTGCTAAAAAATAATAACAAAACTAAGTACCAAAAAGCTACTGTTAAAATGCAAATCTATATTATAAAGAAATGATAGCATCACCTTAAAGAAGAAAGGTAAGCTCAAATGCTGCTTACTGTCAGTCTAAAATAAGAGCAGCCAGGGCTCAATAAGCAGTCTGAAAAATATCTCTTATCAATTAATATATTGATCACTCATGTAATATGTTTACATTTTTATAAATACCTATGCCAGTGGTTCTCAACCTTCCTAATTCAGTGAATCTTTAATAGAGTTACTCATGCTGTGGTGACTCCTAAACATAAAATTTCTTCATGGTTACTGCATAACAATAATTTTACTACTGCTAAAAAAAAAAAAAAAAAAAAAAAAAGAGAATATAAACTGAGAACAGTCACACATGCCTGTAATCCCAGCATTTGAGCAAGCAGAGGCAGGCACATCTCTGTGAGTTTGAAGTCAGTCTGCTTTACATAGCAAGTGCAGGACAGCCAAGGCTACACCAAGAAACCCTGCCTCAAAATAAAAATAAATAAATAAATAAATAAATAAATAAATAAATAAATAAATAAA
>NW_026591816.1:4445004-4455891 GCF_907164565.1 Psammomys obesus | reverse complement strand
AAATAAATAAATAAATAAATAAATAAATAAATAAATAAATAAATAAATACAGAAAACACACATATCTGATATGTAGGATATGTGATATGTGACCTCCAAAATGATTGCAACCTACAGGCTGAAAACCACTGACACGTATTGTTTAACATCAACTTATGCTTCAAATAGTACTGCAGCAAATATGTACAGTATAGGTATGTAGATCTGGTGGTACAGGAGTCCTTTCAATGTATATATGCATACTGTCTGTGTTGTAAGACACGGCGATGCCAATATAAACTTGCTAATGTATCAGATTCTATCCTCTCATGGGAAAAAGGAACATGTCTACTCTTAGATGGATATGGAAAGGTCATTGACACAAGCAATCACTTTCACAATAAAGATTTTAACATAGAAAAAATTCACCATAAATCCCTATCTCTAATTTTTAAGTAAATTTCTCCAGTCTACTTTTGCAAAGGACCATTTTATCTTATGGGTTTCTATAAAATATATCCTCATTTTGGAAATTTTATTTTTTGAAACTCTGTTAATACTGTCATTTGTCTTTCTTTTCCATTGAAAAATTAAATCTATATTTCATTACACAAGATATTTTTCATTATTTAATCATGCCATTACCTATTTCCCATTACTTATTGACTTCAAAATTAATATAGATCTTCTCATCTTAGGTTTATAGAAATCTCATCCTCTGCAAATGGATTTCAGAAAAACTGGTGATTATTCTTCTCCTTCATTGATAAACTGATAATTTTAGAAATCATATCTTATTAAAGTATAAATTTCACTTTAGCTTTTCATTATTCAAAGTTTCAACCATTCTTCTACCACTTGCTACTGACTGTTTCATGTCTCTATGCTGTTTCTAAAATTTCAATAGTGAGTTTTAACTTTTTTCCTCTTAATATTTGTATGCCAGGAACTGATTATTATAGAACAATAGCATATGATATTTGTCTACTGAGACACTGCTTTCCTATAACAGTACCACAAAATATTTATGACATTTTTCTAAACTGAATATACAATTTATTGATTTATCTCTATTTACATAAAATATATTTTATGATAAAATTAGAAAGAGGAGGAGTTCTGCTCTAAGACTGAAAATAATTAACTAAAACAGTGTATTAATGATAGATACAAGCTAAAATAAAAATAATTTGCAAATAAAACTTTAGACTCACCAAGATAGGAACGATGCTTTCTTCAATGTTGCCAAAAACAAATAAGCAAAACACTGTGAATGTTACTTTTATATATGTTTTTTCTTATTGTTCCATGGTTCTTCCTTCAGTATACAGTTTATTGTATATATGTGTAATAATATAGACATATATATAAAGGAGTTCTTTTATTAGACTAAAAGGGGCAAATGTCTTGTGTGGATGTATCAGTTGTCAATAAAGAGCTAATTGTCCAATCAGAATGGCAGAAGGACAGGAAGTATAAGATGGGGCTTCCTGGTAGAAAGCAAGAAACTCTGGGAAGGGGAGGAAAAGGACAGTTTCCCAGGAAACACAGAAGAAAGCAGATGTGTTCTTGGATGCTGGGAGGATAGCTGGCCATGTAGCTAAGAAGATGGTGCTGAGCATGTGGCTGTAGGAACAGACTGGTTCCTACAACTGGTCCCCCAACTGCTCCAGGAATCATCAGATTGAAAAGAAAATATGAAAGAACAATGGTGAAATGACTAAGTTTGAAAGAAAAAAAGGAAAGACAAAGCTGGAGACACCCAGGCGAAACAGTGAAATCTGGAACATGAGCTGTACAAAGGGTCATTTGTAAAATTACTCATATCCAGGACTGATTAGAGGAGCAAAGAGTGAGATCAGCCCAACTCAATCACAAGTCACCAATGGACAGACCTGGTGCAGACACACAAAAGGATGTGGTTTGGCTGTAGGTCAGTGAGAGGCAAGACCAGAAAACAACCTGAGTGTGGAGTGCACTTCCCAGCTCTGACATGTGATTTCTGGCATGACCCGTTTTTTTTTGAAAAACTAGATGTGCAACAATTTAATTCGATGCTGCCAATACCTATAAAATAACAGCACCAAGACTATTCCCAATTCAAATTCTAGTTGTACATTCCAGGTCAACAGAGCTTCTGATCAACCAGCTATAAATTAAGAGTTCTCAAGACTATCTTCATTATTAACAATTTGTTAGGATGACCTTCAAAACTGGATTTACCTTACAGGTTATTACAGAGGGATCCAAGCAAATAAACCTATCTGTGCTCAGGGAATTGGGGTATATCAACTTCTGACATGTGGTACATTCACCAAAACAAATCTCCAAATTTAATTATTCAATGAGTTTTATAAAACTAAAATAAAAACATACAAACACAGTACCTGAGACATTTGACTTTTAATTTACATAAGTTCCTTATAATTTAAAAGTACCATTGCTCACTCCCATGAACTTCAACTTTATTTTCCAATATTTTATTTTATCCTTTGCTGTTTTGACAAATGAGACACTTTTGCTGGTGACATGTGAAGAATCTCTTTATGTTCTTAAGCAGCTTCAGGCATTTATCCATCACATAAGTGATATGTTAACTTTAAACACACAAATCATTTCATACTGCTAAAAAATACACCTGAAGTGTCATTCTTATTGTAACAAAATCTGACATTCATATAATTTTAGAGTTCTCTACATGAGCCAGTCACTACCTGATGAGCCATATGCATATTCTTTTCAAGATTATCATCAACATACTAACATATTTGCATGACTTGCATTTTAGAAATCTGCCAATGTGTTTTCTTTTACAAACATACTTCCCAAGATCCCAATTTCACCTCTTACGTTTTCCATGTTATATATTTACTTATGTGAAAACCATATGTAATGTACATTTCAGAAAAAAATTTTATTTACCATATATCATTGTATACTTGAACTTCTGTGACATCATATAATTCAAATGCTGAGATAAACATTTGTAGCATGAACACAAAAACTATATTTTTCTACAGTGCTACAGGCTAGGAAGTCTAAATTCAAGGAAATAAACAATCTGTTTCCTTTGAAGAGTGTCCTCTAGGCTTGCAGGTGATGATTTGCTCATTATGAATTCACATGGTCTTCCCTTGGCTTCTTCAGGCTTAACAAGGAAGCATGCCTCTTTGACACCTTCCTTATGGATGTCACTCACCTTATTTGATCAATAGTCCATCATTATGATATCCTTAAACACAAATTACTCCCTCAGGAGATCGATCTCCAAGTGTAGCCACAACAGGGGAACACAAATATTCAATTTGTAACATTGCTAAAATAGTGTATCCTTCCCAACTCAAAGTACATACCACCAACCTTGCTCTCTGTACTCCAATTAAATTCAGAATTGTTTTAAATTGTATGTTTATGTTTTATTTAGGAAAATAAAATACTAACAGCCATTTTAAAATTAAAAAATCGTTTTCCTGGAATCTAGAATTTGACAGTTATTATTATTATTATTATTATTATTATTATTATTATTATTGTTAAAATTGGCATATGTATGCCTGTATTTGTGTGCTAACCTGTGTACATATGGTGTCCAGAGAAGGAAATTAGTTTGTTGGTTTGCTTTGCTTTCATGTTATTTGTTTTAGTTTATTTTGATGTATTGTCTCTCACTTAATATTAAGCTTTCCATTTTTGGCCTCAGTTATCCTTCTTTTGCCATGTCCCTGGCACCTGGATTATAAGTGACTTCTTACTTTCAAAAGGGTTCTGAGGGTATGAACTCTGCTGTTCAAGCTTGACTAGAAAGCATTTGTACCCACTGAGTCGTCTCTCCAACCTAATATTTATTAGAGTAAATTAATGTAAAGTAAAAATTGATGCCTTGCTAATGATAGAAATGAGGACTAAAGCTATAAAAATGGAAATATATTTCAGGCTAAAATGGTCATTCAGCATCTTGGCCATTTCTCTTTAGGATTCTGAATTTATTCTAATTAAAAGATTTATTAATACCCAAATATTTGTTCAGTTTCCAAAATTGGAGCAGAGATCTGAGCATATAGTCACAAAACCAACATTTGACAAATCATTATTAAAATCATTTACATTTAATGCAGCATGCACAATCAATTCTTAATTCTTCACTTCATTGCAAACTTTCTGTGCTGCTCAACTTTTTCATGGATGTTGGCCAATGCCTTTATTTATGTTAACATAATTGTATTCTAGTCAACAATATTTCTGCCTTGATGATTATGAAATATCCAGATTCCTAGTTATATAATTAAAGAAGTCATCATAATAAGCATATTTTTTGGTAGGAATTCTCACAGAAAAATTACCTAAAGAGAAAAACTTGGGAAAAGCAAATTTTTCAGTTATACAGAAACAAAAATAATGGGATTTTAAGTAATGTAACTTTAATGAGAATTTTCCATCCATTTGTCCTTTTTCTGGCATCTGTGCACTTTGGAGCACATGTCTGAAGAATGATGACATGTTCTGCTCACTTTGTCCTTCACCTACCAGAGACCACACTAACTACTCAAATGATGCATGTGTAAACGTAGTTTTCTTTCTTCCTAAAATTCATTTGCTCTGGGAAGAAATTGGTTGGGAAAAGTCATTAGGGTGGCATAATTACTTCTGATATGATTATGGATCCATTAAGCCTGGTGACAGTTTCATCATTTATGCCATTGATCGTAGGGAGCAGCTTCTGTACTTAAACAAAGCTACATTTTCAATGGCTATTGGAAATGATGTCAGGGAAGGCACCCACAGCTAACTCTCGGTATCTCATTATTGAACAGTGGCTGGCTCATTGGTTCAAATTATTTAATTGAACAATTCAAGTTGAGACAAAGGTAGACAAATTAATTTAGTGATTATCCATACTGACATTCCAGTGAAACTTTGCATGTATTTTAAAATAATATTCAGTTGTCTCATTTTGAAAATATATTTTGGAATAAATCTTACCTACCTTGTTTTAAATTCTGCTTTCAAATACCATACATACTTTATATCAGTTCACATTTTTATTATTTAGGGTTCAAACTTTTCCCTGTACATCCTTAAACAATAGCTCTTTTGCAATCTGACTGTACTGTTTAATAAGGTGAATACTTTATTTACTATTAGTTTAGTATTAGTATTTAGTTTAGTAGGGTGAATATTTTAGTAGGGTGATTTGCCTTATTAGTTTTACTCTTATCACTCTATATAAAATAATTACAATTATTAATATTGTTATAATTATTAATGTGTTTGTGTAATGCTATGAGTGAGTCTTTGCATTATGAATCAGAGGACAACTTGAGATACTTAATTATTTCCTTCTATGTGAGATCCAGGGGTTAAACTGAGGACTTAAGACTTGTGATCAAGCACTCTTACACGCTGAACCATTTTTCCCTGGCTTACCCATGACTTTTATACAAGATATTCTGATTATAGTTTCTTCTTCCCCAACTCTTCAGAGATCATTCCTCCTGACTCATTCAATCCCAACTCATTTTAACTCTTTCTCTCTCTCTCTCCCTCTCTAGAAAAAGCCAATACCAAAAGGAATAAAAAAGTTTAAAATAAAAGAGTTCTAAGAAACACACACAAGAACTCCCCTCCACACGCAAAATAACCATAGAAACACCATATCAGAAACCATAATATACAAGCACAACAATAGTAAGATGAAAATATGCCCAAGCAAACAACATAAAATGAAAAGTTTGAAAATTACCATAAAATGTATTGTGTTCGCTATGTACTTCTGGGCAAAGGGCCTACTCATAGGTTTGTTTAATATTCTGAGTATACTCCATTGATGAAAACTAACTCTTTCTTTGCAAGCAAATGTCACCTGGAGAGTTCTTCTTGGTTAAGGATGGAGCTCATGTATTAACTCTGACAACCTGGCCTGAACCTCTAAAGGGCCTGTGCATGCTGGCACTGTTTCTGTGAATTCTTAGATCTATTAGTCCTTTTGTATCTTGGAGACACTGTTTCCTTGTTGTCATCCATCCCCTCTAGCTCTTACAACTTATCTTCTTCCTCTTCCACACAGCTCTCAAGCCCTGAGAGAGGGGTTTAATGAAAATATCTGATTTCAAAATGATTAATCCAGAGTATCTCACTCTCTGCACATTGCCCAGTTGTGGATTTTTGTTTTTATTTATTTATTTTTTGTTGTTAGTTCACAACTACTGCAGGAGAAAGTGTCACTGAAGAAGGCTAAGTCAAGCCTGGATCAATAGGTATAGCAGACTGCATTTAGGAGTCACGTTGCTATGATCCTTCAGCAGAACAATACTATTTTGTTTTCTCCTGGGTAACTGGGTAACTGGCATTTCTAGTCTCAGTTTTGTGACAACCTAGGCAGTGCTGGAGATGGATTCCATCTATAGATTAGGCCTTAAGCCCATCCTTGCTGTGTTCCTAAGAACACTCTAAAAAAATGCACTGAGTTTCTCTCTATTTAGCTTGGTAGTACCTGTGTGCTTGTTGTTAATCACATTTATTGTGTTGCGATATATCCTTTGTATGCCTAGTTCCTCCAGGACTTTTATTAAAGGGCCTTTCTGCATCAAGTGTAATGATCATGAGGTTTTTGTCTTTCAATCTGTTAATGTGGTGGATTATATTTACTGATTTGAAATATCCTTGTATCTCTCCGATGAATTTTATTTCTCATGATAGAAAATTTTGCTGTGTTATTTGATTCTGTTTTCTAGTTTGTTTGTTTGCTGGTTTTCTTTGAGAATTGTTGTGTCTTTGTTCATGAGAGATATCCAAATCAACAAAATCAGAGATGAAAAGGGTGACATAACTACAGACACAGAGGAAATTCAAACAATCATTAGGTCATACTACAAAAGCCTATATGCCACAAAATTTGAAAATCTAAATGAAATGGACAATTTTCTTGATAGATTCCATCTTCCAACATTAAGTCAAGATCAGGTAGAAAGACTGAACAGCCCTATATCCCCCAAGGAAATTGAAGGAGTCATTCACAGTCTCCCCTCCAAAAAAAGCCCTGGGCCAGATGGTTTCAGCACGGAATTCTACCAGACCTTCAAAGAAGTGCTAAAACCAATTCTCCTTAAACTATTCCACAAAATAGAAACAGAAGGTACATTGCCAAACTCATTCTATGAAGCAACAGTCACCCTGATACCTAAACCACACAAAGACCCAACAAAAACGAAAACTTCAGACCTATCTCTCTTATGAACATTGATGCAAAAATACTCAATAAAATACTTGCCAATCGAATCCAAGAACACATCAAAGATATCATCCACCACGACCAAGTAGGCTTCATCCCAGGCATGAAAGGGTGGTTCAACATACGGAAATCCATCAATGTAATCCACCACATAAACTATCTGAAAGAGAAAAACCACATGATCATCTCCTTAGATGCTGAAAAAGCATTTGACAAAGTCCAACACCCATTCATGTTTAAAGTCTTGGAGAGATCAGGAATACAAGGCACATATCTAAACATAGTAAAGGCAATATACCGCAAGCCTATAGCCAACATCAAACTCAATAGAGAGAAACTTAAATCAATCCCACTGAAATCAGGGACAAGACAAGGCTGCCCACTCTCTCCCTACCTCTTCAACATAGTACTTGAAGTCCTAGCCAGAGCAATAAGACAACTAAAGGAGATCAAGGGGTTACAAATCGGAAAGGAAGAGGTCAAAGTGTCACTATTCACAGATGATATGATAGTATATATGAGCGACCCCAAGAATTCAACCAGAGAACTCCTCCAGCTGATAAACACCTTCAGCAAAGTGGCAGGATACAAAATCAACTCAAAAAAATCAGAAGCCCTCCTGTATACCAAAGACAAAATGGCCAAGAAAGAAATTAGGGAAACAACACAGTAGCCACTAACCACATAAAGTACCTTGGGGCGACACTAACCAAGCAAGTGAAAGACCTGTTTGAGAAAAACTTCAAGTCTCTGAAGAAAGAAATTGAAGAAGATCTCAGGAGATGAAAAGATCTCCCGTGCTCATGGATTGGTAGGATTAACATTGTGAAAATGGCCATCCTGCCAAAAGCAATCTACAGATTCAATGCAATTCCCATCAAAATACCAACTCAATTCTGTACAGACCTGGAAAAAAAGATTCTCAGCTTCATATGGAGAAACAAAAAAACCAGAATCTCTAAAACAATCCTGTACAACAACAGATCATCTGGAGGTATCTCTATCCCGATCTCAAGTTGTACTATAGAGCAATAGTAATAAAAACTGCATGGTATTGGCATAAAAACAGAAAGGAGGATCAATGGAACCGCATAGAAGATCCAGAAATAAACCCACACACCTATGAATACTCGATTTTTGACAAAGCAGCCAAAACCATTCAATGGAAAAAAGACAGCATCTTCAACAAATGGTGCTGGTCCAACTGGATGTCCACATGCAGAAAAATGAAAATAGATTTATATTTATCACCCTGCACAAAACTAAAGTCCAAGTGGATCAAAGACCTCAACATAAAACCAGATACTCTAAATCTGTTAGAAGAAAAAGTGGGGAACAGCCTAGAACTCATTGGTACAGGAGACAACTTCCTGAACAGAACACCAACAGCACAGGCTCTAAGAGCAACAATCAATAAATGGGACTTCATGAAACTGAAAAGCTTCTGTAAAGCAAAGGACACTGTCATCAAAACAAAGTGACTGCCTACAGATTGGGAAAGAATCATCACTAACCCTTTATCTGACAGTGGACTAATATCGAATATATACAAAGAACTAAAGAAGCTGAAAAGCAGCAAACCAAGTAATCCAATTAAAAAATGGGGAACAGAGCTAAACAGAGAATTCTCGACAGAGGAATATCGAATGGCAGAGAAACACTTAAAGAAATGCTCATCCTCATTAGCCATCAGGGAAATGCAAATCAAAAGACCCTGAGATATCACCTTACACCCATTAGAATGGCCAAGATGAAAAACTCAAGGGACAACACATGCTGGATAGTTTGTGGAGAAAGGGGAACCCTCCTCCACTGCTGGTGGGAATGTAAACTGGTACAACCACTCTGGAAATCTATCTGGCGCTTTCTAAGACAATTAGGAATAGTGCTTCCTCAAGACCCAGCTATACCACTGCTAGGTATATACCCAAAGTTTGCTCAAGTACACAAAAGGGATACTTGCTCAACCATGTTTATAGCAGCTTTATTTGTAATAGCCAGAACCTGGAAACAACCCAGATGTCCATCAACGGAGGAATGGGTACAGAAATTGTGGTATTTTTACACAATGGAATACTACTCAGCAATCAAAAAGGAGAAAATCATGAAATTTGCAGGCAAATGGTGGGATCTAGAAAAGATCATCCTGAGTGAAATATCCCAGAAGGAGAAAGACAAACACGGTATATACTCACTTATATAGACATATAAGATATGATAAACATAATGAAATCTATACACCTAAAAAAGATAATCAAGAGAGCGGACATGGGGTAAGATTATCAATCCTCGTTTTGAAAGACAGATGGGGTGCGCATTGAACCTTGACAGGAGTCTACTGAGCACATTTGAAAGACTCTAACTAACAGTGTTTTCAAAGCAAAGACTCATGACCAAACCTTTGGCAGAGTACAGGGAATCATAAGAAAGAAGGGGAGTTAGTCTGATGAGGAAAGGATAGTTACTCCACAAGGACCAAATATATCTGGGCACAGGGTCTTTTCTGAGACTGACATGCAACCAAGGACCATGTATGAATGTAACCTAGAACCTCTGCTCAGATGTAGTCTGTGGTAGCTCAGTAACCAATTGGTTTCCCATAGTGAGGGGAACAAGGACTATTTCTAACAGGAACTCAATTACTGGCTCTTTGACCTCCCCACCCCCCAAGGGAGGAACAGTCCTGTTAGGCCACAGAGGAGAGCTTTGCAGCCAGTCCTGAAGATACCTGATAAAACAGGATCAGATGAATGGTGAGGAGGTCCCCCCTATCAGTGGACTTGGCAAGGGGCATGGTGGAGATCAGAGAGGGAGGGAGGGACTGGGAGGGAATGAGGGATCTGGACACGGCTGGGATACAGAGTTAATAAAATGTAACTGATAAGAAAAAAATAAAATAAAAAAAAAGAGATATTCGTATTTTTGTTTCTTTGTTTATTCTTTATGTAGTTTAGGTTTCAGGGTAATTGTGGACTTGTAAAACAAATTAGGCAATGCTCCTTCAGTCTCTATTTTGCAGAAGATGTTGAGCAGTATTAGTGTAAATTATCCTTTGAAAGTCCAATAAAAATTTGTACTGATTCAATCTGGCCTTCAGCTTTATTTTATTGATATCAATTTTTGTGGAATGTATAATTACTAAAATTATATTAAAATTTTTCATATTGGAAAATTAAAATTTCCAACTTCTAATTAAAGGCACGTAACTTTATTACTTGTTGACAATTATAAAAATATAATCACAACTGAAATGGCAAATTGTGAGATAAGTCACAGTGATCAAGTGGATTAAATATGTTGATATAGCCTTTGTATGAATATTTTCCTTTACTACTTCTTACATTGCTTTCAAAAATAAAGTTTTAATCAATTTTATCAATAAAGAAAAAAATTATTCTTAATAATTTATGTAGGCTCAAAAGAGAATTATTGATTGTAATTATTCTCCCATTAATATATGCTTACTGTAAGAAGTCAGATACAATGATACTAACATATAATTTGTCTTGAGCAATACGTTAATGCTATCTTACAACTTTTGAATTCACCTGAAGTAACAGGCTAATTACCTAAAATTGAAAGAAAACTTTCTTAATTAGTTACAAGTGTGCAAGACACAAACATAAATTATTATTATTATTATTATTATTATTATTATTATTATTATTATTATTATTATT
>NW_026591816.1:4384977-4444994 GCF_907164565.1 Psammomys obesus | reverse complement strand
TTATTATTATTATTATTATTATTATTATTATTATTATTATTATTATTGTGGAAAATGTTAGCATTTAGTTAACCTCCCTGGCTGACTTTACGCCACGAGGACACAGGCACCTCCCACATCCTTAATCTTCTCTTCAGCTCTTCTGCTGAAGAATTTGGCCTTCACGATGACAGGCTGCTTAGGGAGCTTGCCCTTCCGAAGAACTTTGTAGTAGCCTAATCACACAACATCAGTGATGGGAGCAGCCCCAGTCTTGTTTTTTACAGCATTGAGCCGTGTCTGCTCACTCAATGACCAGTGTCCACAGTTTATCCATTTTGACGGTTGGGCAGAAGCTCTGATTCCTCTTTAAGTGGTAATGCCTCATACCAACTTTCCCAAAGTAACTTGGATGATATTTGCGAAGTTGATCCTGTGGTGATGCTTGCCTCCAGTATTCCCCCGGCCTCCTGGGTGTTCGTGGTGCTTACCGATGCGGCCATGACCGTGGCTAATGTGGCCCCGGAATATCCGTGTCTTCCGCAGTCTGGATGGCATGGCAGTAGCAGAAAGGAAAGAGCCCAAACATAAATTATTAAGACTTACCCGTAAACATGCATATAAACAAACGCATATGTATTTATATAAAATAAAAAGCAAAAATATCCAGATACTAAAAGTTGCATACAATTTAATACTAAAATACTCAAATAAAACGATTGGCCATTAAGAAACAAACAAACAGCATTTCAAGGAGTCCAAGATGGTGGTAACCAGCTCATATGATATATGAGGGCATAGGATCTAAAACTCCAAAATTGGTGAGTGGAGGGACAGCTAAAGCCAGAACATCGACACTCAGGCTTCATGGGGGAGAGGGGAGAACCAGTGAACTGAGACCATTTAAATCCAGGTTACCCGTGGGATATCACCAGGACCTGAGAGTAGCAAATATTCAACTCCTCTGCACCTCCCCTTCCTCCAAGCATGGACCTGCTCATCAGAGGCTACAGTGATTATAGTGATTGAGAATGATCATGCATGCTCAGTAACTGAGACAGCCGAGGGTGGCCTCCCAGTTCTGCAGCAGAGGGGGGCAGCTGTATGGTCCTTCTAGATTTGCAGCAGCAGGAAGCTGTATGAGCCTTCCAGGTGTGTGGGCAGCAGTACAGGCTTCCCAGAGCCTCCCAGCAGGTGTCTACCAGCCTACCAGGTCTGCAGAGGCAGCAGTGGGGTGGTGACTAGCTCTAACAGGAGCCTCCATGCCTGGTGACTGTAACAACAAAAGTGGCTACTAGCCCAAGTAAGGATCTCCCTGCCTAGCGGATAAACAGTGGACACCACTGAGCTGATGTATTTCCTACATTCTCATTTGCCCCTGCAGGCACAACTATGAGAGTGGAGAACAGGGGGAATCCCTGTGCTTTCCAATTAGGTTTGCTAGCAAGTTGAGTGTGCGTTTAAGTGAGTGCATGCAGAGCCACAGATCAAATCTATGCTAGCAGCCAAACATCTGATCCCTCCCACTCACACCCCGACAGTGGGCAACATAGAGATCCTTGGGACAGTGTTCTCAACATTGAAGTCTCTGCTCTGTGGGTCTCCCAGGGGAGTCCAGGCAAATAATAACTGACAGATATGAATACCAGGAGGGCAGTATGGGGAGCCTGTAGGACACTGAGCTATTCAGGACACCTATGCATGCACATTTCCCCTGTAAACAGTGCAAGGACCCGCACTCCCCTGTGCACTTAATGCATTTCAAGCATCTACATGCTCTAGCACCTTGTCCTTCAAGGCACACTTTCATGCACACACCTGTGCTTGCTTGCTCACACTTGTGCATCTCGGCTTGAGACCTTCCTCCATTACCAACAGCTGAAACACCAACAACCACTCTCAAACCAGTAGACCTCTCTCATCTTCGTGAAGAATACTCTAGACACCAGACAAAGACGGACCCAGTCTGAAGTACAGACTCCAGGAACAAACAATGAAGGTTACAGATAAGCAGAAGGCTAGAGGTTGGCAAAAGAACAGATCCAACAAAAAATCAGGACATCACGGCTTCACCAGCAACCCCCCAAACCAATGGACATGCTAATTTATCAGAAACAAAGGAAAATGCTTTCAATTCTAGGCTTATCCAGATATTAGAGGCACATAAAGAAGAGAGAACAAGGCTCTCAAAGACATACAGGCTAATACAGCCAAACAAATACTGGCAATGGGAGAGGCACCAGTAGAGGCATATAGAGAGTAAATGAAAAATAGAGGCCATCATGGAAAGATAGGAATCCACATTCAAACAGATGGAGGAAATGGCGCAAGATATTAAAACAGAATTAGAATCAATAAAGAAAACATAAACAGAGACAATCCTGGAGCTGGAGAACTTAGAGTAAAGATCAGGAACCACAGAGGTAAGCATCATCAACAAAAGTTGGAAGAGAGAATCTCTGGTGCTGAAGATATGCTTGCAGTAGTTGAAACATCTCTCAATGAAAAAGGAGAAAAGTTCCAACCACAAAAATCCAAGAAATCAAGGATGCCACGAAAAGACAAAACCTAAGAATAATAGGAATAGACGAAAAATATTCCAAGATCCAAGCTCCAGAAAGTATTTTCAAGAAAATAATAGAAGAAATTTTTTCCAATTTAAAGAAAGAGATGTCCATAAACGTACAAAAGGTATACAGAACCAAATAGACTAGACCAGAAAAGAAACTCCACACATCACATAATGGTCATAACACTAAATCTACAGAACAAAGAGAAAATATTAAAAGCAGCAAGGGCAAAAGCCAAGTAGCATATAAATGTAGACCTATCAGAATCACACAAGACTTCTCAAAAGAAACTCAGAAAGCCAGAAGGGCCTTGGCAGATATCATGCAGACACTAAGGGACCACAGATGCCAACCCAGACTACTATACCCAGCAAAGCTTTCAATCAACATAGAGGGAGAACACAAAATATTCCATGACAAAACTTAACTTGAACAATATCTACACAGCAACCTAAACCTACAGAAGCTTCTAGAAGGAAAACTTCAATCCAATGAAAACAACTACACCCAAGAAATCATGGGATATAGAAAACTTCAAAACCAAAAATTAAAAGAAAACAAGCATTGAAACACAGTAACACCACCAATTCAACAATAAAAGGAACTAACATTCATTGTTCATTATTATCTATCAACATCAATGGACTCAACTCTCCAATAAAATGAAACAGACTAAGAGAACGGTTGCCCAAACAGGATCCAACATTCTACTGCATTGAAGAAACACACCTAGGCAACAAAGATAAACAGTACCTCAGAGTAAAGGGCTGGAAAATGTTTTTCGAGGGAACAGACCCAGAAAACAAGCTGCAGTACCTATACTAATAGCTAATAAAATAGACTTTCAACCAAAATTAATCAAAGAAGATGAGGAAGGGCATTTCATTCTCATCAAAGGAAAAAGCCACCATGAAGACATCACAATACTGAAAACCTATGCCCCCAATACAAGAGCACCTGCATTTGTAAATGAAACATTAATAAAGCTTAAATCACACATTAATCCCAACACCATAATAGTGGAAGACTTCAACAATCCATTCTCACCAAGGACAGATCATCTAGACAGAAGCTAAATAGGGAAATAATAACAATTGCAGAAGTTCTAAATTAAATGGACATAATAGATGTCTACAGAACAGAATATACATTCTTGGTAGCACTGCATGGTACCTTCTCAAAAACTGACCATATAGTCAGGGACAAAACAAGCCTCACCAGATACAGGAAGATTGAAAAAAATTAAATTTATCCTATCAGATAATGATGGACTAAAACTATTCCCCAACAACAACAGAAATAACAAAAAGCTTACATACACAATGAAACTAAACAACTCTCTAATCAATGAGAGTTGGGTCAGGCAAGAAAGGAAAAAAGGAATTACAGACTTCCTAAAATTCAGTGAAAAGGAAAGCACAACTTACCCAAACTTATGAGACACAATGAAAGCAGTGTTAAGAGGAAAATCCGTAGCACTAAGTGCCTCAAGAAAGAAGTTGGATATATCTCATACAAGCAATTTAACTGCACACCTAAAGGCCCTAGGAAAAAAAAAGCAGACATACAAAAGAGGATTAGACTATTGGAAATAATCAAACTCAGAGCTGAAATCAATGAATTAGGAACAAATAAAAATTTCAAAGAATCAATAAAACCAAGCACCGAATCTTTGAAAAAATCAACAAGATAGATAGAGCCTTAGCCAAACTAAATAAAACATAGAGAGAAACTGTCCACATCAACAAAATCTGAAACCAAGAAGGGGACATAACAACAGGCACTCAGGGAATGTAAACAATCATTAGGTCTTACTTCAAAAGCCTATATGCCACAAAATATGAAAATCTAAATGAAATGGACAATTTTCTTGATAGATTCCATTTACCAAAATTAAATCAGGTCAGGTAAAGGGATTCAATAGTTCTATATCTCCCAAAGAAATAGAAACAGTCATCAAAAATCTCATTTCCAAAACAAAGCCCAGGGCCAAATGGTTACAGTTCAGAACTCTTCCAGACTTTCAAAGAAGAGCTAACTCCTGTCCAAAACGATCCTTGTTCCCCTTACTAGGGTACCCGCTTGGATACTGACCTGCCATAGGCTACATCCAAGCAGGGGTTCTAGGTTATATCCATGAATGGTCCTTGGTTGAAGAATCAGTCTCAGAAAAGACCCATGAGTTGTCCATATATATTTAGTTCTTATGGAGCTCCTGTACTCTCCAGGTCTTACTAACTCCTTCTTTTATATGATTCCCTGCACTCTGCCCAAAGTTTGGTTATGAGCCTTACTATGTGCTTTGATACACTGCTAGGTAGAATCTTTCAGAGGCCTTCTATGGTACGCTCCTGTCCTGTTTCTTGTTTCCCCTTCTTCCAGTGTCCATCCCATTTGTCTTTCTAAGTGAGGATTGATCATCTTACTCTGGGTCCTCCTTCCTGTTTATCTTCTTTAAGTTTACAGATTTTAGTATGTTTATTGTATCTTCTAGATCTAGCATCCACTTATAACATGAGTTCAGTGGCTGACTCATTGACCCCCGCCCTCTTTCAAGGCCACAGAGGAGAAAATTGCAGCCAGTCCTGATGAGACCTGATAAGGTAGGGTCAGATGGAAGGGGAGGAGAACCTGCCCTATCAGTGGACTTAGAGAGGGGCACTGGAGGAGATGAGGGAGGGAGGATGGGAGCAAGAGAAAATGAAGAGGGGGCTATACCTGGGATTCAAAGCAAGTTAAATTTAATTAATATAAAAACAAAAAATTAATTAAAAAAGAAAAGCTAACTCTAATTATTTTCAAACTATTTCACAAAATCAAACAAAAAGAACATTATCAAATTCATTCTAAGAAGCCACAGTTACCTTGATACCTAAAACAAAGACCCCCACCCAAAAAGAAGAGAAATTCAGACCTATGTCTCTTATGACCATTAATGCAAAAATACTCAATAAAATACTTGCCAAACAAATCCAAGAACACATAAAAAACATCATCCACCATGAAAAAGTAGGCTTTATCCCAGGCATGCAGGTGTGATTGAATATATGTTAACCTGTCAATGTAATCCACCATATAAGATAACTGAAGGAGAAAAACCACATGATCTTCTCCTTAGATTCCGAAAAAAACATTTTACAAAATCCTGTTCATGTTTAAAGTCTTGGAAAGATCAGGCATATAAGGCACATACCTAAAAATAGTAAGGAAAATATACAGCAAACCTATAGTCAACATCAAACTAAACATAGAGAAATTTAAATCAATCCCACTGAAATCAGGGAGAAAGAAGGCTGCCCAATATTTTCATATTTTTTCAATATAGTTCCTGAAGTCCTAGCTAGAGCAATAAGATGAGTAAAGGAGATCAAGGAAATACAAATCAGAAAAGAAGAAGTCAAAGTATGACTATTCACAGATAATATGAAAGTATACGTGAGCAACCCCAAAAATTCAACCAGAGAACTCCTTCAGCTGATAAATACCTTCAGTAAAGTGGCTTGATACAAAATTACCTCAAAAAATCAGAATCCCACCAATATACCAAAGACAAAAGTGCTGAGAAATAAATTAGGGAAACAACACCCTTTAAAATAGCCACTAAGAACATAAAGTACCTTGGGATGACTCTAACTATGCAAGTGAAAGACATGTTCAAAAAAATTCAAGTTTCTGAAGAAAGAAATTGAAGAATATATCAAAAGAAGGAAATATCTCCCATGTTCATAGATCAGTAGGATTAACTGATAGGGAAAATGGCCATCCTGCTAAAAGCAAGCTACAGATTCAATGTAATTCCTATCAAAATACCAACACAATTTTTACAGAAATTGAAAGAACAATTCTCAACTTCATACAGAGAAACAAAACAAAACAAACAAACAAAAAAAAACAGAATTTCCAAAATAATCCTGTACAACAGATCCTTTGGAGGTATCTCCATCCCTGATCTCAAATTGTACGACAGAGCAATAATAATAAAAACTGCTTGGTACTGGCATAGAAACACTAAGGTGGATCAACGGACCCGAATAGATGACCCAGAAATAAACCCACACGCCTATGAATACTTGATTTTGACAAAGAGTCCAAAACCATTCAATGGAAAAAAGACAGCATCTTCAACAAATGGTGCTGGTCCAACTGGATGTCTACATGAAGAAAAATGAAAATAGATTTATATTATCACCCTGCACAAAACTAAAGTCCAAGTGGATCAAAGACTTCAACATAAAACCAGATACCTTAAATCGGTTAGAAGAAAAAGTGGGGAAGACCCTAGAACTCATTGGTACAGGAGATAACTTCCTGAACAGACCACCAACAGCACAGGCTCTAAGATCAACCATCAAAAAATGGGATCTCATGAAACTGAAAAGCTTCTGTAAAGCAAAGAACACTGTCATCAGAACAAAATAACAGCCTACAGACCGGGAAAGGAACTTCACCAACCCTATATCTGATAGAAGTCTAATATCTAGAATGTATTAAAAAGCAACAAATCAAGTAATCCAATTTAAAAATGGGTACAGAGCTGAACAGAGAATTCTCTGTACAGGAATACTGAATGACAGAGAAACACTTAAAGAAATGCTCAATGTACTTAGTCATGAGGGAGATACAAATCAAAACGACCCTGAAATTTCACCTTACGCCCATGGGAATGGCAAAGATCAAAAACTCAAGTGACAACACATGCTGGAAAAGATGTGGAGAAAGAAGAACCTTACTCCATTGCTGGTGGGAATGTAAAATTGTAAAAGCACTTTGGAATTCATTCTGGTGCTTTCTCAGACAATTAGGAATAGCACTTCCTCAAGATCTAGCTATACCACTCCTAGGCACATATCCAAAATATGCTCAAGTACACAATAAGAACATTTGTTCCACCAGGTTCGTAGCAGCTTTATTCACAGTAGCCAGAACCTGGAAATAATCCAGATGTCCCTCAAAGTAGGAATGGATACAGAAATTGTGTACATTTACCCAATGGAATACTACTCAGCAACTAAAAACAGGGAAATCATGAAATTTGCAGGCAAATGGTGAGGCCTAGAAAAGATCATCCTGAGTGAAGTATTCCAGAAGCAGAAAGACACACATGGTATATACTCACTTATAAGGGGATACAAAACCTATAATATAGGATAAACGTATTAAAATCTGTACACGTAAAGAAGGCAAACAAGAATTAAGACCTTGGGTAAGATCCTCACTCGTGATCTTTCAAGCTAGGACCATTCATGGATATAACCTAGAAGCCCTGCTCACATGTAACCCATGGCAGCTCAGTCTCCAGTGGGTTCCCTAGTAAGTGAACAGGGACTGTCTCTGACATGAACTCAGTATCTAGCTCTTTGATCACCTCCTTCTAAGGAGGAGCAGCCTTACCTGGCCACAGAGGTGGACAATGCAGCCAGTCCTTCTGAGACCTGATAAGCTAGGGTCAGATGGAAGGGGAAGAGGACCTCCACTATCAGTGGATTTGGAGAGGGGCAGTGGAGGATATGAGGGAGGGAGGGTGGTATAGGGAGGGGATAAGAGAGGGGACTACAGTTGGTATACAAAGTGAATAAACTCTAATTAATATAAAGTTTTAATTACAAAATGATATTATATGTTCATATTTTAAGTATAGTGTCAAATTACCTTCTTGTATTCTTTACTGAATGATCAAAATAGAAATAAAAAACACATAACTGATGTCCATTTTCATGTCCCAGTGACAAAGGCAGTATACACAATACATGAATGTCCAAGAAGCATAGGCCTAGCCAGTCTCCATTTGCCTGTAATGCATACTAGATAGTTCTTCAGGGTGATTAATATTTACTAAAAAATCATTAAACAAAAAGGTAGCAACTATGGTTATTCATAGTAAACATTTCACATTTTCTCTAATAAGAATAAAATAAGCCTCCAATATAAGGAAATACAATGACAGTCTTTGTCTCCAATAATGAAATTCAAGCTTCCTACAAAACCTGGAATTGTAGAAAATATATTTGCCCAGAGAATCTTGACAGCTTCCAAACTTATACTGATTTCAATATGAAGCAGAACTGTGCTGTCTTTATAGTTATCACTGATCAATGATAACTGCATAGATTTTATGGGCACAAAGAACTGGGTTGATACATGTGCACGTTCAATATTATCAAGCCAAGCTGACTGATAAATTAATCACATACTTTTGTGTTGAGAAGTATTGATATATTTTTTTTATTTAGATATTGTTGGATGTATTTTATTACTAATTGTTGTTACTAAGGAATGCAATGGGTTTTATTGTTTAGTCTGGTGGGCCAACATTTAGTCAAGCTATATAATGGCTTACATCCATTATTTTCTAAATATGTAATTCATAAGTATGGTTTGAAAGAAAAAGTGTAGAGAAATTCTGACAATCAGTAGACCCTCAAACAGTCCACGAGCAGTTGATCATGTGTGAACTAATACTTGAAAGTTGTGCTAATCTTTGCTTTGGAGAGAGTCATAAGTTCAACCACAGTGTCAGCAGTACTTGACATGTAGCTTGGATAAGGTACAGTGTTTCCTAGTTCCACCGTCATTGACAGCATGAGTTGTGTTTGTAAAACTGGTACCCAATAAAGAATTTACGACAATCAAAAATATTCTCCTGTCTTCTGACATACTACCTTTGTGATATTAGATTTTTTCATATTATTCCAACAAGAAAATACATTACAACAGAATAAGAGCACAAGTAGTTATAAAAAAACAATGTTTTATTTTTTTATATTTAATTTTATTTTTTTCTTATCAGTTACATTTTATTAATTCTGTATCCCAGCCTTGTCCCACTCCCTCATTTCCTCCCAGTCCCTCCCTCATCTCCATCGTGCCCCTTTCCAAGTCCACTGATAGGGGGGGACCTCCTCCCCATTCATCCCATCCTGTTTTATCAGGTATCTTCAGGACTGGCTGCAAAGCCCTCCTCTGTGGCCTAACAGGACTGCTCCTCCCTTGGGGGGTGGGGAGGCCAAAGAGCCAGTCATTGAGTTCCTGTTAGAAATAGTCCTTGTTCCCCTCACTATGGGAAACCAAGTGGTTACTGAGCTACCACAGGCTACATCTGAGCAGAGGTTCTAGGTTATATCCATACATAGTCTTTGGTTGAATGTCAGTCTCTGAAAAGACCCTGTGCCCAGATATATTTGGTCCTTGTGGATCTCCTATCCTTTCCCCATCACACTAACTCCCCTTCTTTCATATGATTCCCTGTACTCTGCCGAAGGTTTGGTCATGAAGCTTTGTATCTGCTTTGAAAACACTGCTAGTTAGAGTCTTTCAGATGTGCTCAGTAAACTCCTGTCATACATTCAATGCACATCCCATCTGTCTTTCTAAATGAGGATTGATCATCTTACCCCATGTCCGCTCTCTTGATTATCTTTTTTAGGTGTACAGATTTCATTATGTTTATCACATCTAATAGGTCTATATAAGTGAGTATATACCATGTTTGTCTTTCTCCTTCTGGGATATTTCACTCAGGATGATCTTTTCTAGATCTCACCATTTGCCTGCAAATTTCATGATTTCTGACTTTTTGATTGCTGAGTAGTATTCCATTGTGTAAAAATACCACAATTTCTGTACCCATTCCTCCATTGATGGACATCTGGGTTGTTTCCAGGTTCTGGCTATTACAAATAAAGCTGCTATAAACATGGTTGAGCAAGTATCCCTTTTGTGTACTTGAGCAAAGTTTTGGTATATACCTAGCAGTGGTATACAATGTTTTATTTTAAGATAGATATTACAATGATTCTAAAAATGTAAGAGCCACAACACTCATAAATATTATTTGAAATATATTGTTTAAAAAAGATGTTATTTCACTAGCACTAATGTGTTCACTCAATTAATACCTAGTAAATTATCAATATTGTAAGAATTTTAACTTCTAATTTTTTATTTGTAGTATAAAAACATTTATAAAATTATTTATGACAAAAGCAAATCAGGGAGAAAAGGGTTAACTTATCTTATACTTCCAAGTAATAGACTATCTCTGTGGGAAGTCAGGGCAGGAGCAAGGCACCCAGGAGTGCCTCAATGCAGCACCTCCTGCCGTGACCTAGGCCTTTTCATATAAAGCATCAATAAAGAATATGCACCAAAGGTTTGCACATAGGCCATTCTGGTAGGGGCATTTTCTCAATTGAGGTTCCCTCTTCAAAAATGACCCTGGCCTATGTTAGGTTGACTTGAAAACTAGCCAGCAGAAATGTGTAATTAGCCTCTTTAATTTAGTTAGTAAGTTGACTTCTCTTTAACAAAATAGGACAAAAGTCCACTTTTTTTTTTCTGAAGATAACATAAAGCCTACATGAAATTGTAAGCTTCTTAAGAAATTACAGATTTATTAAAATGCCAGGCTTTCCTTAAGCAGTTAAGATTGTATAGACTATATTTTTAAAAAATCACTTAGTTCTTTTGAATATTCCATAAACCAAATATTACTCTATTAACTATTTTATTGAATCTTGGTATTAAAAGAAACAAACCTATAAAATTATATTTGCAAATCTGTGATTAAATGATACAACATCGAAATTCATCGAAACAACAGATGGTAAAAGCCACTTTATTTTTAATATAAAGTAATTCAACTTTGAAATGAGAAAGTCATTAACTCATCAAGTGTCAAGTTTCTTAGCCAATGGCGTGCTTACTACTTAACAGCTACTGTGGAGAACTCAGTTTATTACAAAGTTTCATTCAATTAATATTTCTTTAGCTTGCCAATATTATCTCTTCTGTTAACTTGTCCACAAATTAAAAAAATTATTAATAAACTTTAATAACCATAGCACCAAGATCAGCATTTCCACTGTAAATATGATTTGTCCTACCCATACATAGTTATGTCATCACAATATTCGAAAGCATTTGCTTCATGGTCTGTTGCCTAATACACAGTGAATTTCAGTGTGTGTGAATAAAACCTTAAATCTTGACATATTTAAAGTCTATGTCTAGTAACTCAGGACTTGTTTGTTTACCTAAATTTTGAGACAGAAATGTAAAAGTAGCTTTTATTCACATGATTAAATTGTGGTCTCAGAGGCTTAGGGCCTTCATGTGATATCCTAGGTCTAGTTCTGGAAGCTTCAAGCCTCTTTACAATCTAACCTAGGCCTAGATTGCTTTCAGCCTCTTAGACTTACTGTTGAATAAGTTCATCCTCTCTAGCTCTTTCTGAACTCTAACCGGCTGGTTTAATTCAGCTGTTCTGGCTCAAATCCTTCTCAAAACTAACTGAATCAATCTGGTTTCTTGAGACCTTCTGACTGAATTGGCCTTCTGCTTGGCCTCAAACTAAGACTAACCATCTGTTCTAATCTTCTGGCTCCTTGTCATTCTCTGGCCCCATGCAACTGCCTCATCTCTCTATTCTCTCTTTCAAGTAGCTTTTTTCCTCCCTCTTCTCATGAGAATTGGGCATATTCTATCTCTGACTTATTCTTTCAAGTCTTTAGTTTGTCACTTTGCCCCTCAATTAAACATCACTTTCAAACATGGGTGCTTCCTTCCACCCTTCATTTTTTAGGATTATGGGTGTGCTCTAAGGATATGTCTGCATTCCGGTTGGTTGGATCACACAGACCTAGAATGTCTTTGGATGTGATCAGAACAGCCATGTTGTTGGATTAAAAGTCCTCTGCACAAAAAAGAAAAAAAAATAAACCTTTATTTCAGGTTTCACTATACTATGCAGTTTTATTTTCTTTCACTCTTTATTTTATTTTATAATTTTTTGAAAATTAATGTATAATATTAGCACCCTGTGTCAATCAAACATACCATCACTGTTATGCCAGTATCACGGGACCCTCAGAGATCACCAGGAGAAAACTCAATGCAAGAGCAAAAGTGCTTTATTGCAAAAGTGACTGAACTTGGGACCCAAGTCTCACTGATGCAGCAGTAGAAAAGTGGCACTACCAGCTCTGGGTAAACAGGGTTTTAAAGAGAAAAACAGCAAGCAGGGGGTTGCCATGACAGCAAGCAGGGGGTTCATGTCTGGGCATTAAAAGATTGGGTAAAAGTCATAGGGGAAAGATGACCTTCTCTCAGGCACATAATCACAATTGCCTAAGACATATAATCACAATTGCTGTTCCTTTAGACTGTATCTAGAATATTGGGGAGAATTTTCCCAAACAATCCTCAACCGATTCTCATTGATTGTTGCCACGGAGATTGTCTCTTTTTCTTACTAAGTATTTATTCTGTGATATTTCCTTGGGGCTGTTACTAGGAGAGTTAACTTTGTTTTCTGCCAAGTGTACATTCTGTGATATTTCCTGGTACCTGAGTTCAGCTCCTCGTCAAGATGGCTCCTCATTTCAAAATGGAGTCAACTAGACTAATTTAAGCTCTTCATCACCATTTTGGGACATCCTGTACTCACATTCCTTATGCACATCACTTTTGTTAGGATTTTGCAATATTTATTTCATCTTTTTGGTTATCGCTACATAATTTATGATCATCTGTGTGCAGTGATTCTTCATGTGGTTTCCACAGCTGTTGTGAGTCATTGTTAACCACACTCGTGAGAAATGGCAATCTCAGTCGAGGTATGTGTGGTGGCTGCTCCTTTGACTGGACATTCTCCCATCTGTGTCCTTCTCCTTGTGGTCTCATTTCATTACTTATTGAGACAAAATACTATTAAAATATGTCAACTGGAGAATGACTTGAAAATATTCAAGTGTAAGTGTCATCCTAAATTCATCCTTTTTTTTTTTTCAAAAGCTTTTGATTCAGCTTGATCAGTAAGGCACTCTAAAATGATGGGGAAATCCTCAACAACATTCTCCTAAGGTAAAGTTGAATGCAAAGCAAGCTCTATCTCTTCACTTCCGTGACATGTATGAGGAAGGAATTGAAGGAAAATTTGAGGCTAAGTAAGACTGCATTTTAAAGTAAAAGGAAAGCACTCTACTCCATGAAATAACAGTACAAAGTAAAGCAACAAATTATGATGAAGTAGCCACAGTGAGGGAGCCAGAATTTCTGAATGAACTAGCTTGCACACATGGACACACAGTAACTTCTCATCACTTTTCAATGCTGATGAAATGACCAAATAGTGCAGGAAGATGACACGTAGGACTTTCATAGCTAGAGAACTCATGTCTGGTCAAAAACATCAAAATACAGGCAGGGTTTTCCTTAAGGGGCTAATGTGCCTGGATTTCAAGTTATTTTAACACGATACCCTAGAGCCTCAATCATATTTATTTATTATTTATTTATTTATTTATTACTTATTCATTACAATTTATTAACTTTGTATCCCAGCTAGAGCCACCTCCCTTGTCCTCTCCCAGTTCTACCCTCCCTCCCTCTTCTCCTCCCATACCCCTCCCCCAGTTCCACTGATAGGGGAGGTCCTCCTCCATTCCATCTGAACCTTGGCTATCATGTCTTGTCAATCCTGGCTGCATTCTCTTCATCTGTGGGCTAGCATGGCTGCACCACCCCCCAGAGGGAGGTGAAGAAAGAGCCAGCCACTGAGTTCATGTCAGAGGTAGACCCTGCTCCCCTTATTAGGGAACCCACTTGGACACTGTGCTGCCATGGGCTATGTCAGTACAGGAGTTCTAGGTTATCTCAATGCACGGGACTTGGTTAGAGTATCAGTCTCAGAAAAGACCCTTATTCTGTTTACTAGGGAACCCATCTTTGTTTTGTTCTTCACCAATGGAGTAAATAGCACATATGTTTACAATATAGTTATGGGCATAAGATAAATCCTGTGTAAAGATATCATTTTTTCTTTTTCTTTTAAAAATTGTTTGAAAAATATGAGGCCATTGCTTAGAAAACACATTATTCATTTCAGTATTACTGTACCGTGATGAGGCACCTGATCAACCACAAGCCTGACAGAAATATCCACGGTGATAAATGCTGTTTTCACACCTGTTAACAACACTTATTCTGTAGCTCTTGATCTGGTAGCAATGCCGACTTTCAATCCTCATGTATTTAGTAAATGAAGCTTTTTCATAGATAATATTTCTTTTAATGGCCAGGGGAAAGCAAATTGGGAAACAACTGGAAGACAGTGTCACCCCAGCTATGACAGATAAGCGGGGATCTAACGTTAGCGTGTCAGGAGTTTCGGTCTCTCCTTCCCTGTATGTCTCTGGCTTTGATAGGTAGGAACTTAGGAGGAAGTAGTAACTTCATTTGCAGTGATAGGGTACTGGAGCTAGATTCAGAGTGAGGTACAAAGGTATTATTGCATTGCTGAATCCCATGAAGCCTTCAGTGTCCTTGTGAGAACAAATAAAAAAAAAATCTGTTTCTTGACTTGAAATCTCATCTGGGTGAGGTGGCATAAAGTTTTTTTTATTTAATTTTTTTATTAATTACAATTTATTCATTTTTTATCACATCTCTAGTCCCTTCCCTCATCTCCTCCCAATCCTACCTTTCCTCTTTCTTCTCCCATGACCCTCCCCCAACCCACTGAAAGGGCAGGTCCTCCTCCCCTTCTGTCGGACCCTAGCCTATCAGGTCCCATCAGGACTGGCTGCATTGTCTTCCTCTGTGGCCTGGTAAGGATGCTCCCCCATTCAAGGGCATGTGATCAAAGAGCTAGCCACTGAGTTCATGTCAGAGACAACCCTATTCTCCTTACTACAGAACCCACTTGGATACTGAGCTGCCACGGGCTACATTTGTGCAAGGGTTCTAAGGGTTCTAGGTTATCTTCATGCATGGTCCTTGGTTGGAGTATCAGTCTCAGAAAAGACCGCTGGGCCTAGATTTTTTGATTCTGTTGTTCTCCTTGTGGAACTCTTGTCTTCGCCAGATCGTTCTATCTACTCCTTTGTTCATAAGATTCCCTGCATCTTGCCCAAAGTTTTAAAAATGACTGTGTTCAATTTTTGTTGCTATAACATGCTGAAGATAATTATATATCGAAAGGCTCAGTTTGTCTCTAGTGTAGAATTTGAGGTTCATCATTGCTGTCTTTGTTGGTTTGAGCCTGTGGGTGGCACACCATAGCAGGGACATAAACAAAACTGCTTGCCTTATGATCTGGAGCAACAAGAAATATGAACCCCAAATCATCAAAAGAACATGTCCTAATGCCCTTAGCTCTTTGGCTATGTGCATCACCTAACATTTCCACTAACTCCAAGAAGCTCTAAGCAGGCTACCAAGACTTTAACCCATGAGCCTTTGGTAGTCATTCCATATCCAGATGTAGCCTTTTATGCATATTCCAAAATTCTACATCTGCCTAACAGCACAAAGAGTTTTAACCAATCCTAAATTTTCTCCCCTTCTCAAGTAGTCCATTTTTTTCTCTCAGAGCTGTCAGTATAAAGTCTTCTATAATACATGAGAGAGAAAGACAGAGAGATGGGGAAGAAAGACGAAAAGGGGAAGGAAGAGAGGAAGGAGTATACTAAAGCAAGACTGAAAATTAGGAGAACAAACAGTAACTCTCTATACCTGACATGCAGAGCATATGATTACATAATTATGGCGTGATGTAGTTTTCAGGAATTTTAGGAGACACACTTAATAGACATGCTGGTTACTTTCCATGTGGATTCTCTTTCTAGCTAACTTTACAGGCTTTTTTTTTTTTTTTTTTTGAAGCCTCTTTCTTTAAGCCTGCATTGCATGTGACTTGCTTCACTGATTTCTATTGCAGCTTTGACATCACTCCTGTAATACATTATCCTGCTAGGGGTTGTTTTTCAGAAAATTCAACCCTACCACACAATACTAACTCTCCCCATCTTTCCTTTGAAATGTTGATGGAAACCTCCATCATCCTGTGTATTTCTTTTCTCATTGCTGTGACAAAATTCCGGACAGAACCAGCTTAAGGAAAACATGGTTTGATTTGGCTTGTGATTTGTGAGTATTATCAGTCCAACATTGTGATAAACATATATTATGGAGTCTCCAGGCAGTAAGACTGTGTGCCCATAGCTTGTTATGAGAACATAGAACAGGCATTTTCAAATCAAGAGTCTGAAGTAAACATAATCATCAAAGGCTCGTCCCAAAAATCACTTCCACTAATCATCTTAAAACAACCTTCCAAAACAGCTCTACTAGTTAGAGATCAAGTGTTCTAACAAAAGAACCAATGGGGAACAATTTACATAAAAAACCCAAACACTGAATTTCTTATGTCTTCATAACTAGAATCATATGAGTAATGCTAAAGTCTTCAGCTGCTCTCTCACTCAATGCCATAGTAGTCTGCCCTTGCTGGGAAGTAGAGGGCAGGCATATGGGGTCACGGAGGCCTCTACCTTGATTCCAGAAGAAAACTTGCAAAGCCAGGCAATGTTTGACAGGATCAGTGTCCCTGTAAACAGCAGCAAAGGAGGCAATGTGTAGAATGGGCAGAGTGGCTTCAAAGCTGCAACTGACCCCAAAAGGATAGAGATAAAGCAATGTGAAACATATACCATGGGAAGCTGAGGGCAGCATGCACTGCAACTGCAGAGTAGCAACATGGGCCCACACCAGTAAGCTCTATGGACAGAATCTCTTGATCTCTTTGTAGAACACAGCCTATGCCATACAACAGTGGACTACACTACACAGCCTACTGAACCCCAGAGCCAGACAGGAAATGTTAGGATTTAATTCTTGTCCCTTGACTTTTCTTGTTTTGTTCTAATCTCCCAGGACTACTTTCGGTCTTTTCCTTTGAAAGAACAATGCTTACTTAATACCTGTTCAATCATTATTTCTTGTAAATATATAGCATTATTTCCCTGTTTTCAGAATCTATCAGGATTGCAGGACTTGAGTCTCTGGATACTTTTCATTGAATTTTGGTGCTCTGCTAGAAGATTTAAAAATTTGAAGAAACTTGTAGACTAAGTGGATTTGTATTGTAAATGATAGACAAATCACAATAAGGTAGTATAGTCTAGAGTTAATTGTATTTTCCTAAAGGTCTCTGTGTAAGAGACCAGTATATTTGTATTGGGTATGGGATGTGTGAAAAATTACTGAGTTGAGTCATATAGGAAAGGGTCATTAATCAGGCACTTTTACTGTAATGTGTCACTACAGAAGCAGTTGAGCAGAAACAGACATATTTAAAAGAAGTGGGAAATAGTAAGAGCTGGAGAGGATAGGAACTCCAAAAGGAGAGCAACAGAACAAGAAAATTTGAACACAGGGAACTTCCCAGAAACTCATACTCCAACCAAGGACTATCCGTGGAGATAACCTAGAACCCTGACAATGCAGCCACTTCTGATGAGAACTGATAGACTAAGACCAGAAAGAAGGAGAGGAGGACCTCCCCTATCAGGGGACTTGGGGAGGGGCATGCATGCAGAAAGGGGGGAGGGTGGGATGAGGAGGGGAGGAGGGAGGGATTTGGGGGGATACAAAATGAATAAAGTGTAATTAATAAAAGTTAAATAAGAAAAAAGAAAAAGAAAAAAAAGTGATCCCAGAAGAGTCTTTTTCTTTATAAACATATATTCTTAAGACTTTTGCTAAAACAATGAGAAATTAACTAACACAAAATTTTTCATTTTGTGTTGTTTAATTTTGTGTATCAGTACCAAAAGTTTATCATCTTACCTCTTTCCTCCTATGAAATTTTGTTATCTGTTCACATTCTATTCAGGAGTATCATATCCTTAATATTCAAGAGTTTGAATATAAGGTATCTTGGCATAGACGTATAGCTGAATGTGGCTAGCGACTTCTGGGCATTCTGTAGTGTTATTTGTACCCTCCAGCTTTGTGAGGTCTGTATTTTCTCTTTTTGTAAGCTTTCAACATATTCCAAATATTTTCTGTTGTGCGTGTGTGTGTGTGTGTGTGTGTGTGTGTGCACATGCACAGTTGCTGTGTATGTGCTTCACATGCATGCTCTAAGGATAGAACACAAGTCTCTAAGCAAGGCAAGCAAGCATTCTACCATTAACCTCCATCTCAGCCCAATATAGGCCCTTCTTTATTGCTATACTCAATTTTCTGTGCACTTACTTTATTTCTCTTCTCTACTGCTCTATTTTTTTCCTCCACCTGTGTATCCTCACGTTATCTGGTATCAGCTTACTGGTGTTTTCTTTTGTTTGATCTATCTTATTAACAAAGATGGTCTCTTTAGTGTACCTTCCATCAAAATGATTTCTGTTCAGTTTCACTTTAATTACTTAAATCTCTACTAAATTTCTGTGATGGATATTGAAATGATTTTCAACACACATTTGTTTTTAAACCACTGATTGTTTTCTGTTGAGCTCAATTAAACTTCCTTAAAACAGTTCTTTTGAATTATTTGTTTGGATTTTTAATGTATCTATTGCCTTATTGTTGGCTTTGAATAGTTTGTTCATTGGGAAAAGACAATCTTCCTGGAAAGGCGCTGCAAAATTATGCTTTTCAGGCATAATTTACAGGCATGATTTTGTTTTGTTCGTGCCTGTCCATTCAGAAGATCTAATTTTCTGGGCCTACAGTTGGTACCATAAAAAGAAAATTAGCAGCAAATGATATACTAAGTCAATGTTTTATATACATGCATGTTTTTATATTGCCATTATTTGAGCATTAGAAGTTACCTAAATAGTGATTGTATGGGCCATCTAACCCCTCAGTGGCAGATAACCAGCTGAATAGCTACCAAAGCCTAGCAGACCTGCAAAAACAATATGTGCCCTCAGTCTTCAACAGTGCTTGTGAGCCCTTAAGTGCCTGCAACACCTTCAGTACCTGAAAGGTACCCTGCTCACACACTGAAGGCCTCTTCATTCTCCAACACCCTGTCCTTAGGACACACCTACATGCACACGCTCAATCACATGCTACCTCGCATTTGCCCTTCTGTGCCTGCAAACTTTCATCCTACAGGTATAGCTGAATCACCAACGTGCACACTGAAACCCCTGGACCATCCTCATTTTCCTGAAGAATTCTCCAGACAGCAGAGAAAGACCAGTCTTATCTGCATAATCCAGGAACAAACAGTGAACACTATGGATAACCAAATGGCCAGGGGTTGGCAAAGAACACAACTAACATAAATCAAGATATCATGGCTTCACCAGCAACCCCCAAAATTAATGGATACTTAACTCATCAGAAACACAAGAAAATGATTTTAAAGCTATGATTTTCCAGTTATTTGAGGCACATAAAGAGGAAACCAACAAATCTCTCAGAGCAATAGCCATACAGATTTAAACAGTTAAAGAGGAAGCAAATAAATCTCTCAAAGATTTGGCCTCTCAAATGGAAACAAAGAAGAACGAAGTGAACAAAGCTCTTAAAGAAACAGAGGCAAATATAGCCAAACAAATGGAGGCAGAAGTAGTGGCATTAAGAGAGGAAACAAACAAAAAATAGAGACCATCTTGGAGACACAGGAATCCACATTCAAACAGATGAAGGAAATGTTGCAAGGCATAAAAACAAAATTAGAAACAATAAAGAAAACACAAACTGAGAAAAACCTGGAACTGGAGAACTTAGAGAAAAGAGAAGGAACCACAAAGGTAAGCATCACTAATAGAATACAAGAGATGGAAGAGAGAATCTCAGGTGCTGAAGATACACTCGCAGAAATTGATATTTCTCTCAAAGAAAAAGTAAAATCAGAAAAATGCCAAACACAAAACATCCAAGAAATCAAGGACGCCATGAAAAGGCAAAATCTAATAATAATAGGAACTGACGAAGAAGAGGATTCCAGGCTCCAAGGTCCAGAAAATATTTTCAAGAAAATCATAGAATAAATTTTCCCAACCTAAAGAAAGAGATGTTCACAAACATACAAGAGGCTTACAGAACACCAAATACACTAGACCAGAAAAGAAACTCCTCAAGCCACATCATACTCAAAACACTTAATCCACAGAATAAAGAAAAGATACTAAAAACAGGAAGGAAAAAATGCCAAATAACATATAAAGGTTGACGTATCAGAATCACACCCGTCTCAGAATCACACCCGAATTCTCATCAGAAACTATGAAAGCCAGAAGGGCCTGGGGAGATATCATGGAGGCTCTAAGGGACCACAGATGCCAACCTAGATTACTATACCCAGCAAATCTTTCAATCAACATAGATGGAGAAAACAAAATATTCCACGAAAAAACTAAATTTAAGCAATATTTGAATAGCAAACCAGCCCTACAGAAGATACTAGAAGGAAAATTCCAATCCAACAAAAAAAAACTACACCCAAGAAAACATAGGATATAGATAATTTAAAAAAAAAAAAACAAGCAATGAATCACAGTAACACCACCAATTCCACAATAATAGGAAATAACATTCAATGATCATTATTATCTATCAACATCAATTGCCTCAAATCTCCAATAAAAAGACACAGACTAACTGAATGGGTACGGAAACAGGATCCAACATTCTCCTGCATCCAAGAAACACACCTACACAACAAAGATAAACACTACCTCAGAGTAAAAGCCTGGAAAACAGTTTTTCAAGCAAATGGACCCAAAAAAAACCAAGAAGAAATGGCTATCCTAATATCTAATAAAGTAGAATTTTAACCAAAACTAATCAAAAAAGACATAGAGGCGCATTACATTCTCATCAAAGGAAAAAATCCACCAAGAAGACATCACAATTCTGAACATCTATGCCCCAAATACAAGAGCACCTACATACTTAAATGAAACTTTATTAAAGCTTAAAACACACATTGACCCCCACACCTTAATAGTGGGAGACTTCAACACCCCACTATCACCAAGGGACAGATCATCTAGACAAAAGCCAAACAGGGAAATAAAGGCACTTACAAACATCCTAATTCAAATGGACCTAATACATGACTACAGGACTTTTCACCCAAACTCTAAAGAGTATACATTCTTTTCAGCACCTCATGGAACTTTCTCCAAAATAGACCATATAGTTGGTCACAAAGAAAGCCTCAACAGATACGAGAAGATTGAAATAATCCCTTGTATACTATCTGACCACCATCGAATAAAGCTGGACCTCAACAACAATGGAAAAAGCCAAAAGCCTATATGCACATGGGAACTTAACAACTTACTTCTCAATGACAGCTGGGTTAAGGATGAAATAAAGAAAGAAATTAAAGACTTCCTAGAATTCAATGAAAATGAAGGCACAACATACCGAAATTTATGGGGCACAATGAAAGCAGGACTTAGAGGAAAACTCATAGCACTAAGTGCCATTAAGGAGAAATTTGTAACATCTCATACACACAACTTAATGGCCCAACTGAAAGCCCTGGAAAAAAAAAAAGAAGCAGAAACACCCAAGAGGAGTAGACAGCTGGAAATAATCAAACTCAGGGCTGAAATCAACCAATTAGAAACAAATAAAACAACCAAGAGCTGGTTCTTTGAGAAAATTAACAAGATAGACAAACCGTTAGCCAAACTAACTAAAAGGCAGAGAGAAACTATCCAAATCAGCAAAATCAGAAATGAAAAGGGACATAACTACAGACACTGAGGAAATCCAAACAATCATTAGGTCTTACTACAAAAGCCTATATGCCACAAAGTTCAAAAATCTAAAAGAAATGGACAATTTTCTTGATAGATTCCATCTACCAAAATTAAGTAAAAACAGGTAGAAAGATTGAATAGTTCTGTATCCCCCAAGGAAATAGAATGAGCCATCAACAGCCCTTCCAATAAAAGCCCAGGGCCAAATGGTTTCAGTGCAGAATTCTACCAGACCTTCAAAGAAGTGCTAAATCCAATTCTCTCCAAATTATTACACAAAATAGAAACAGAAGGAACATTACCAAACTCATTCTATGAAGCCACAGCCACCTTAATACCTAAACCACACAAAGATCCAACAAAAAAGAGAACTTCAGACCTATCTCTCTTATGAACATTGATGCAAAGATACTGAATAAAATATTTGCAAACTGAATCCAAAATCACATAAAATATATCATGCACCATGACCAAGTAGGCTTCATCCCAGGCATGCAAGGGTGGTTCAACATATGGAAATCCATCAATGTAATCCACCATATAAACAAACTGAAGGAAAAAAACTACATGGTCATCTCCCTAGATGCCGAAAGAGCATTTGACAAAATCCAACACCCATTTGTGTTTAAAGTCTTGGAGAGTTCAGGGATACAAGGAACATACCTAAACATAGTAAAGGCAATATATAGCAAGCCTGTAGCCAACATCAAACTCAATGGAGAGAAGCTTAAATCAATCCCACTGAAATCAGGGACAAGGCAAGGCTGTCCATTGTCTCGATATTTCTTCAACATAGTACTTGAAGTCCTAGCTAGATCAATAAGACAAGTAAGGGAGATCAAGGGAGTACAAATCAGAAAGGAAGAAGTCAAAGTGTCACTAATCTCAGATGATATGATAGTATACCTGAGAGACCCCAAAAACTCAACCAGAGAACTCCTTCAGCTGATAAACACCTTCAGCAAAGTGGATGGATACAAAATTATCTCCAAAAAAATCAGAAGCCCTCCTGTATATCCAAGGCAGGAGGGCCGAGAAAGAAATCAGGGAAACACCCTTCACAATAGCCACTAATAACATAAAATACCTTAGGGTGACTCTAACCAAGCAGGTAAAAGACCTGTATGAAAAAAAAAAAAAAAAACTTCAAGTCTCTGAAGAAAGAAATCGAAGAAGACATCAGAAGATGGAAAGATCTCCCCTGCTCATGGATCAGTAGGATTAACATAGTGAAAATGGCCGTCCTGCCAAAAGCAAGCTACAGATTCAATGCAATTCCCATCAAGATAATTCTTTACAGACCTTGAAAGAAAAATTTTCAACTTCATATGGAGAAACAAACAAACAAAAAGAACCCCAGAATTTCCAAAACAATTCTGTACAACAACAGATCCTATGGAGGTATCTCCATCCCTGATCTCAAATTGTACTACAGAGCAATAATGATAAAAACTGCTTGGTACTGCCATAGAAACAGAAAGGTGGATCAACAGAACTGAATAGAAGACTCAGAAATAAACACACACACCTATGAATACTCGATTTTTGACAAAGAAGCCAAAAGCATTCAATGGAAAAAAGACAGCATCTTCAACAAATGGTGCTGGTCCAACTGGATGTCTACATGCAGAAAAATGAAAATAGATCCATATTTATCACCCTGCACAAACTAAAGTCCAAGTGGATCAAAGACCACAACATAAAACCAGATATTCTAAATCTGTTAGAAGAAAAAGTGGGGAACAGCCTAGAACTCATTGGCACAGGAGACAACTTCCTGAACGGAACACCAACAGCACAGGTTCTAAGAGCAACAATCAATAAATGGGACCTCATGAAACTGAAAAGCTTCTGTAAAGGAAAAGACACTACCATTAGAATAAAACGACAGCCTACAGATTGAGAAAGGATAGTCACCAACATCTAACAGAGGGCTGATAACTGGAATATATAAAGAACTAAAGATGTTAAAAGGCAATAAATCAAGTAATCCAATTAAAAAATGGGGTATGGAGCTAAACAGAGAATTCTCTGTAGAAGAATATAGAATGGCAGAGAAATACATAAGGAGATATTCAACATCCCTAGCCATCAGAGATGTGCAAATCAAAACGGCCCTGAGATTTAACCTTACACCCATCCAAATGTCCAAGATATAAAACTCAAGAGACAACGCCTTCTGGAGAGGCTGTGGAAAAGGGGAACCCTCCTCCATTGCTGGTGGGAATGTCAACTGGTACAACCACTATAGAAATCAATCTGGTGCTTTCTCAGACAATTAGGAATAATGCTACCTCAAAATCCAGCTATACCACTCCTAGGCATATATCCAAAAGATGTTCAAGTACACAAAAAGGACATTTGCTCAACCATGTTTGTAGCAGCTTTATTTGTAATAGCCAGAACCTGGAAACAACCCACATGTCCATCAAGGGAGGCATGGATACAGAAATTGTGGTACTTTTACACAATGGAATACTACTGAGCAATTAAAAACAAGGGAATCATGAATTTTGCAGGCAACTAGTGGGATCTAGAAAAAATCATTTTGAGTGAGGTGTCGTAAAAGCAGAAAGACATATATGAGTGGTATATACTCACTTATATACACCTATAAGATAGGATAAACATACTAAAATCTGCACACCAAAGAAGATCAATATGATAGAGGTCCAGGGGTAAGATGATCAATCCTCACCTAGAAAGACAAAGGGGATGGACATTGGAAATAGGAGAAAACAAGTAACAGGACAGTAGCCTACCTCAGATGGCCTCTGAAAGTCTCTACCTAGCAGTGTATCAAAGCAGATGCTGAGACCCATAACAAGCCATCAGCAGAGTGTAGTGAATCATATGAATGAAGGAGGAATTAGTATATCCTAGAGGGAACAGGGAGCCCCACAAGGTCCAAATATATCAGGGCACAGGGGTCTTCTATGAGACTGTTTATCCAACTAAGGACCATGCATGGATATAACCTACAATCCCTGATCAGACATAGCCCATAGTAGCTCAGTATCCAAGTGGGTTCCCTAGTAAGGCTGGACAGGAATTGTTTCTGACATGAACTCGTGAGCTTGCCCTCCCCCTTGAGGGAGGAGCAGCCTTGCTAGGCCACAGATAAGGACATTGCAACCATCCTGAAAATACCTGATAGGCTAGGGCCAGACAGAAGTTAGGAGGACACACCCTCTCAGTGGACTCAGAAGGGGGCAGGGAGGAGATGAGGGAGGGATGGGAGGATTGGGAGGGAAAGACGGAGAGGGCTACCACTGGGATACAAGTGAATGTATAAAATTATTTAAAAATAAAAAAAATATATTAAAAAAAGAAGCTAAGCTATGCTCAAGCTTCTCCTTAGCTTCAACTTGCTGTTAGTATGTTTCTCAGCACATATTTGGTTTGCCTAAAAGGAACAATATTCTCACAAAGCTTTGGCGCGTCCAGACCTCTCATCTATGGCTGTTGCCCTGTGGTCAGACGCCGGTGAATTCAAACTGGCACCAGATCCTACCATGAATTGAACGGATGACCCTAATCTTTTCTTGGTTTGTTTGGAAAGAGCGTAGAAAACACAGCATGCATTCATTTTTAACCAGAACCAACGGGATTGTATCTTAAGAACTTTATTGTGGTATAACTGATATGTCAACAACATACATAAACTGTTGAATTTGGACACAAAACATCTGTGCTCTCCTACTCAATGAGTCCTTTTCAAAACCTCACAAATTTAAACCAGTTAGAAGCATAGTATAAACAATACATTTTATCAGGAGCACTTTGAGTAATTTTTTTAACTGAATTCTCTAGTGTTTTAAGGCAGAAATTATAGGTTTGATTTATCATCCAAGGGAATAGAGCTTATTTCAATTTTTTGTTGTCTGGGACGTGTGGTAAAGCACTCTGAACAATACCACAGAAATACTCAGAAATGCTAGGCCACAGCCAGATCCTGCAGCACACAGAGACCAAAACACCACAGGGACCAGACCAAGGCTTATGTAGCCATTGTTTCCAGGCTGCTTTGCGATGCTCATGGCACAGGGCTCCTCTCATCAGCTCCCAGTGATGCTTGTCCTACATAGCTCTCTCTCTCTCTCTCTCTCTCTCTCTCTCTCTCTCTCTCTCTCTCTTTGACCTAAAGTCTGCTTATTCTACTTTTTTTGTTTTTTAGATTTTCTTTTTTTATACTATTTATATTTTTATTATTTATAGTTTTTTTTTTCACTTTGTTTCCCACCTGTTGCTCCCTCTCTCCTCCCTTCCCAATCCCACCTTCCCTTCCTCTTCTTCACACATTTCTCCCCCAGTCCAGATCTTTCTCCCCTTCCTTCTGATCCTATTCTATCAGGTCTCATCAGGACTGACTGCATTGTCTTCCTCTGTGGCCTGGTAAGGCTCTCAGGAGGAGGTGATCAAAGAGCAGGCCAATAAGTTCATTTCAGAGACAGTCTCTGTTCCTATTACTATGTAACCCACATAGACACTGAAGTGCCATGAGCTACATCTGGGCAGGGGTTCTAGGTTATCTCCATAAATTGTCCGTGGTTGGAGTATCAGTCTCAGAAAAAACACCTGTGCCCAGGTTTTTTGGTTCTGTTGCTCTCCTTGTGGAGCTTCTGTCCTCTCCATGTCTTACCCACTTCTTTCATAAGATTCCCTGCATTCTGCCCAAAGTTTGGTTATAAGTCTCAGCATCTGCTTTGATACTCTGCACGATAGAGTCTTTCAGAGGCCTTCTGTGTTAGGCTCCTGTCCTGTTCCCTGTTTTCTCCCTCTTCTGATGTCCATCCTCTTTGCCTTTCTGAATGAGGATTAAGCATCTTAGCCAGAGTCCTCCTTCTTGATTAGTTTCTTTAGGTATACAGATTTTAGTGTGTTTATCCTATATTATATCCTACATCTTATGACAAAGGCTCATAATTGAGTAAAATGTTATTATAATTTAAAAAAATCTTTTCAAGTAGGTCCCTACACATTCACCGACATTGTCAGAAATGATAACAGGAATATAACATAGTACACTAGAGTACCAGAGATAGCTGAGAGCATGTGCTTATGGTACAGATGCTCTATGAAATGTTCTTCTCCTATGACACATCATTTACCATGTATAGGACCTAAGATTAAAATTGCACACGCTGTTTTAAGTTTGACACATCTTTAGCTGGTTTGCAATATAGGTTCTCTGTTCTTCAGCAAGTCTTCACATAGACCCAATGCCCTGATTTGTTAATGAATAATGTATACTTCAGTCAGGAAAAAAAAAAAAAACTCTAACAAAGCATTTGATGCTAGAAGAGTTATTGGGGTAATATACATTGATATTTAGAGTAATAACAAAATAAATGTATAAAGACTCAGTGAAATTGGATATAAGAATAAATATATAAGCAAAACTATGTAAAGCAACTCATGTTACTACATTGACCTTTTGCATAAAATTTCTAGATAATAAAAACTCAAAGTACATTCATATCTACTTTTACACTTCTCTTTGAAGTTTCATTATGAAGATTTTGTTATAGATTTCTTATTTCTTAAAATGTCCTGGAGGAAAGGGAAATAACTTATAATAATTTATTTATTGAGGCATAGAATGAGCATTGGTGCTATGTAGTATTAAAATATTAAACAATTTAATCAACTATTATGAACCTCCGGGCTAGTAATTTTTTCTCTTAATTTGGCCACCTTGAAGCCTTTACGTGACTCATAACTGGCTCTTCACAAAGGTAATTTTTTTGTGTCCCAGGACTCCATGACTTAGTGTTGCCTCTTAGAACATGTAACATCACTTCCAGGTGGTGATAAGACTCTGACATTAAATGCAAGGAAGTTCTTCTGCTTTGATAGTCTGTAGGTCAGAGGCCTCCATCGGGGTGGAAATGGAGGAGGCACAAAGTGCAAAACTCACAAAACCAAGTTTGTTTAAGTTCAGTTTTTAATATACACCACCAAAACCAAAACACTCACTATATATACTTACTGATTTATAGTATTGAACTGATTAAGCTACTCTCAAATACTTGATAACTACGTTTCACAAAGGGTGTGAAATAGTAATTGGGTGCTACATGTGAGCCATCGCATCACTTAGGAAGAGAGCCAAGTGTCCTTTTCCATTATCACATTGCTATTCAATGGTCTTCCCAAGGCTGATCAAAGCATTTTTCATCCCATGTTCTTTGTTTAAAGATCCCTTAAATGGAGAGGTTATTTTGTCTCCTCCTGTACTTTCAGTTACTTTAGGGCATGACTTCAGAGATAATAAGTTAAAGGCAAAAATTTTATATATATATATATATATATATATATATATATATATATATATAATAGAACATATATACACATATATATGTCTTTGTTAATGTGGCTAATGTCTTTTATTGTGCAGAGAATGCATGGCCACTGAAGGTTCCACTAAGTGTCTCCAGGATGCAGAGATGACAGCCCTTACCACACAGCACATTCTCTCTTCAACTTGATCTGAGAGTTCTCAAACTTCAGAACTGTGCGATAGCTCTGTCCTTCACAAATTACCTAGGTTTGGGTGCTATGTTGCTATTGCAGGACAAACCATTATAAGACACGCAGAAAAAAGGCAAACATGGTGGAAAAATGAAATTTTGGTCTAAACTTCAATGTAGACGCTAGGAAGCAGCTAATCTCTTTCTGCTGTGTAAGTGAGACTGTCACACTTCAAACCTTCAGAGAGCCTACTGCCCCACCTGTCCATACTAAGAACCAACTGTCGAAGCGTAAGTGAAAGTATACATTAATGTTCTTTCAACACATAAAATTTATAGATGCAGTTTTCTATAAATTACTGAATCACTCATGACATGTACCTTGGTTTAAAAATTAGAAGGGATTTTTATAATAGTTAATACTGATTTTCAATTTGGAGGATCTAGAATCATCTAGGAACCAAATGTCTCTGGCTCTATGGATAAAGGGATAGATATATACACTGAGCTCCCTGATGTGGGTTGGTCCACATAATTTGGACAGCTTCATACCATGGATCCTAACTAAATAAAAAGAGAAAGCTGAGCTCCAACATTCAACTCTCTAGTCTTGTGATTACAGACACAGTATGGCCAGCAATTTCTTCTCTCTGCCACCTCCTACTCACCATGAGATATTCCTTATGATGCTCCTATCAGATATTTTAGCACAGTAATAGGAAAAGCAGATGACACAAGTACCTCACAGAAAAAAATACTCTAGACTCCCACTGGATTTATTTGTTTCCTCTGTTATTTTCTGTCTCTCATCACCAGTACTAAAGCCTATATTACTTGAACCAGGAATTGAAAATGTACAACACACTGGTGCTCTGATTTCAGTTGTGGCCCTAAAAAATATATATTGAGCCTCAGTGCTCATGACTCTGACTTAATTTGGAAGCTGGCTTGTAAACTTATTCTATCCTGGATTACCATGGGACCTAACATAGTATGAGGGATTTCTCCATACATAAATGTGGATTCCTAGAAAGCGAATCTCCTAGTCTCATATAATAGTATATGAGTATAATACTACTTTAAGTAGTATTCAATCTATGTATTAAGTAGTATTCAATCTAGAAAGTTTTGATCTATTTGCAGTTGTATACATATAGATATCCAGTTAGACGAGCACAATTTGTTGAAGATGCTATCTTTTTTCCATCATATGGTTTTGCAATTTTTGTCAAATATCAGGTGTCATAAGTGTGTGGGTTTATTTCTGGGTCTTCTATTCTATTCCACTGATCCACCAGCCTGTTTCTATGCCAGTACAATGCAGTTTTTATTACTGTTGCTCCATAATACAACTTGAGATCTGGCACTTTCTCGGACAATTAGGAATAGCGCTTCCTCAAGTTCCAGCTATACCACTCCTAGGCATAGATCCAAAATATACACAGGTACACAACACAAACATTTGTTCAACCATGTTTGTAGCAGCTTCATTTGAAATATCCAGAATCTGGAAACAACCTAGATGTCTTTCAACTGAGGAATAGATACAGAAATTGTGGTGCATTTAAGTAATGGAATACTACTCAGCAATTAAAAACAAGGAAATCATGAAATTTTCAGGCAAAAGGTGGGAACTGGAAAGGATCATCCTGAGTGAGGTATCCCAGAAGCAGAGAGAAACATATGGTATATACTCACTCATAAGTGGATATTAAACTTATAACATGGCACAATCATACTAAAATCTGTACACCTAAACAAGCTGAGCAAGAAGGAGGACCTTAGGTAAGATAATCAACCCTCATTCAGAAACGCAATTGTCATCAGAAGGTGGTGAAAACAAGGAATAATACTGGAGACTACCCACAGAGGACCTCTGAAAGGCTCTACCTTTAATAACCCACCAGGGTATTAAAGCAGATGCTGAGACTCATAGCAAACTTTGGGCAGAGTGCATGGAATCTTATGAAAGAAGGGGGAGATTTAAAAAAAAATGGAGGGGACTGAAACTCTACAAGGAGAAAGACAGAATCAAAAAATCTGGGCTCAGCAGTCTTTTCTGAGACTGATACTCCAACCAAGGACTATACATGGAGATAACCTAGAACCCCTGCACAGATATAGCTCATGGCTGCTCAGTGTCCAAGTGGATTCTCTAGTAATAGGAACAGGGTTGTGTCTTACATGGACTCAGTGGCCTGCTCTTTGATCACCTCCACCTGAGGGGAAGCAGCCTTAGCAGGCTACAGAAGAAGACAGTGCAGCCAGTCCTGATGAGGCCTGATAGACTACAGTCAGATGGAATGGGAGGAGGACCTCCCTTATCAGTGGACTGAGGAAGGGGCATGGGAAGAGAAGAGGGAAGGAGGGCAGTATTGGAAGGAAGGGGCTACAGCTGGCATACAAAGTGAATAAATTGTAATAAATAAAAAATTAAAATAAAAGAAATTCAAATTTTGGATTTTTATTCAACAGGAATAAACATATGGCTTCTGCATGCCTTTTCTCTTATGTAATTTAAACCTTGAAAGTTATTTTTTATATTAATTCCTTCTTTTCAATATGAACATAGCTAAAATGTGTCTCTGTAGGAGCTAATTTGCACAGAAATAGTTCTTTGAAGAATAATTTACTCTGTGCCCTTTGACAGTAGATTTTTTTTCTATCAAGAAGGGGAATATCATTCTTTCTTCTGGTTGGCACAGTTTGAAATCTGTATGGCTGTGTATATAATAAGAGATAGGTTTGATAACAGAGAAAGAATGAACAACTCTTCAAAAGAAGTGTGGATAATCTGAAAATAATACTAATTGTTCTAATTATTCAGAAATTATATTTTCCACAGAAAAAATAATATGGTAAGGTCTATTAACATTAATAACATAATATTAGTATAAATGCTTTTGAGTATATTATATAAATGTCTCAGACACAAGCAAATGTGTGTAAACATTCAAATGCTCATTTTCCCTCTTAACAAAATGCTAAAAACTGACCTAGAAAACAGTTGCTTAGAATAGGACATATGTACAACATTACCTTAAACATACCCAGTGCTATTGAAAAACATGTGAAAGCTCTTCAAAGGAAATAATCCAGGTACTGTAAATGCATGTTTCTAAAATACTTCTCTTGATCTTAAAAAATATGATTGTATATAGTATAACTATGGCTGTATTTGTGTTTGTTTATGCCAGTTTATATTTAAATATAAATACACAGGGATAGTTTTTATTTTACTTTAGGCAATGTATTTCTTCATGGAAACATATTTCCTCTGGACTTTAATCATATCATATACGCATTTGAATTTGTGTTAATGTTTTTATATTACTATCTGTTTATATAAGTAGGTGTTCTTTTTGTAAATAGTTCATTGAGAATTTTATGAAATGTTGTATTTTGGCTGTATTCAAATCTGCCAACTCCTACCAGAAACATCTCTTTTTCTTTCCACTCAAATTTGTGTCTACATTTAAAATATAAAGAACAAAACAAAGACATCAAATCCAATTTGCGTTGTTGATCAATTTCTGGATGTGTGTCCTTCACCTGGAGCATGATGGACTTCTCAGAGGCCACACCCTTAAAGAAGTCTGACTTTCCTTCTCCAGCTGCCATTGGCAGACACAGGCTTCCCAGCCACAGCTGGGGCGTCATACTCTGCTCTCCTCCATGCTAGGATTCTGTGTGGTTTAGACTTGCATAAATCTTGTGCATGCATTCACAACTATTGAAAGCACATAAGCACACCTGCTGTGCCATGCTTGGAAAACACTGCCACTTCTTGTCCAACCACTACCTCTGCTCACTTAAATACGTCTGCCCTGTGTTCCTCAGTGACCCCTGAGCACTGAGAAAAGAGGATGCAATCTAGATGTCACATTTAGGCCTGAGCATTTCTTAGATTCTTAATCTCTGCATGTTGACCACTTGTGAACCTCTGTGTCAGCTGCCATCCGATGAAGAAAGAAGGTGCTGTGTTGAGGCTTGAGAAGTGAAGAAACCCATGGTAAGGGGATAAGCCATAGGGTGTCAGCTTAACATCATGCTCCTTTAACAGAATAGCACTATTATTTTTTTCTCTAGGGATTGTATGGAATGTCTACCCACAGTTTCTTGGCCCTGATATTGGTATCAAACATAGTTTAAAAACAGGCTTTATATCAAATCAGAAAACAGTTGACACCCCCCCTGAAAGTGAACCAGTGGGCATGTCATACCAAACTAGTTATTATTGTTGGTCTGTGTTAACAGCTTGGGAAGATTGATAATTGTTTTCTTCCTCAGGTTATACATCACGAAAGCTATCCAGTGGGGATGATCTTTCTACATGGCTACCAGCTATATTTCTTTATCTTCTGTGACTCAAGAATATGATGTCTTCAGCAATCAGCAGACAAGACACATGCTTAGATATAGTATTTGATAAATAAATTCAGTCTGAATAAAACAACCAAGTAGCTAAGCCATACACAAATGACAATGCAATTAAATTTACAAAAATGTAAATTTGAAACTGATAAGAGTGTTTTATGTCACATTGACCATAATTAGTAGATGAGAAAGCAGCTAGTTCAGATTTAGGCAAGGCATTCAACAAACTGTTTTTTCTTGAGTGGCTCCAAGTAGCAGATATGCAGATATGGCAAACAATTTCAGCACAATGCTAGCTTGAATTTTCCTTTCTGAGGAAAAAAAAAAAACTTAGTTATCATCATGCTTAACTTAAATAATTTGCCATGTTAAACAATGGGTTTTTCAGTATATTGCCCTAGAATAGCCCATCCAAGTCTGTTTTCTACACCCAGCATAGAAATTTCCATTCTCCTCTGGCTGCTATCTTGTCAGATCTATGGACTTTTGTTTCCTTTTTTTTTTCAAGCATTTTGTACAAATAGACATCTTTTGAGTAAATCAGGTGAATGATATCACAAACATAATTACACTTTTATGTGTTATCAGAAAACCAAACAGACAGCTGATCTCACTTTCAATATTTGCCAGTGTTTGTATTGGCTAGGAATTTTCAATAGTTGAGACCAACCTGAAAATTTTTCTTTGTGTATATTAAAGCCATTCACTTAGAAACCAGATGATAGGGAGGATATTCTTGTCTTTCCTGAATGTGCAGATGACTGGGAACTTCCCAGTGGCTGAATGCTTTATTGAAATCTCATTCACTCATATAAACACAGCATCCTGAGTCCCTACTGTGCTATATTAGTGCAATTTAAGAATCATATTGTATTTCACTTTACATGCCTTAGTTATGCCTCAGTAAAATAAAAGCTTTTGTCTGGATTCCCTCTTAATAAATGACCCACAGATTATTTTTCACTAAAGTTTTAAAAGAAAAAGGAAACAAAAGTCAAATAACCCACTACTTCCTCAGTACGTCCTCATTTCTAGAACCATGGGATTCTGCTTGGTACCAGGAAGGGGGAAACATCCACTTTCTTTTTCCATATGCTTGTGCATGTAGCTTTCTCTGCCATTATTCTCATTTGTTTTTTATTGGTTAAGGACTCACATGATACTATGAATGTTCAGCAGGGTTTTTCCTTGGATAAATAGAAAGAACAAATGAGCATGATAATTGTGTCTTCTGTCACCTGAAAGGTACACCATGGTGTGTAAACTTGCGTTCTCTTTTTCTAAGAAGAACACAAACAATGACCTTACAGAACAGAGAGAGGATGCAAATGAGCTTATCTAGGAATCAATCAGGATTGCCCTGAGTGAGTTCAGCAGAAGCCTCTGCTGTAGCGATTGTCTTATGGACAGCAATAGATTTGAACTTATCTTAACCTCAGTTCTCTTTTCCCTTTAAGGGAAAGAGCATGCAATGCACTGGAATGGACAAGAATAAACTGAAAAAGAAAACGCAGACAACACTGAGAGTGGTGAGTGTAAAAACTGTTTTACACTGGGTTGTGTACCTATCACTTTGGTAGCGTCATTGTGGTGACCAGCGGTGTTCATTGGAGGAGGTGTTATTGGCACAAATATCAAACTAATGGAATGGGATGGCCTGGAAAGTTCAAGTTATAGGTACACAGGACGTTGGGCCTGCAAGGAAACTGGGAGCAGATATACACTTCACTGTCTTTAAAATAAAGTTTAAAAAAACTGAACACAAAATCATAACATATATTTTACAAAGCCATACAGAGAAAGGTGAGAGTTAAAGCCAGCAGCCCAGGACTCTCATCAATGACCTCTGATCAAAAGTTAAGACACCCCACTAATATATGTCTACAAAGCCTGTCAGATACTCAGGTTCAGTTGGGCATGGTGGCATACACTTTTGATCCCAGCAATCAGGGAGACAGAGTCAGCCCAGCCTAAAAAGCAAGTCCAGGTTAGGGGAGGCTACACAGAGAAACCTTGTGTCAGCAAGAGCAACAATAAAAACAGATACACGTTTACATTTAGCACCTGTTGTAAATACATCTAGAATGTTACACATACAAATACAATATATTGATGTTAAGCTTGAGAAGCATTTAACGGTTGATTTTTTATGAACAGATTATCTTGGAACTAAGTAAGAAACAATTTTTGTTAAAAGTACTTATATGTACTTACATGTGTTTAAATCTCTGCTTATGAATATTTGAGGACATCCAATTAAAACAATTCTTTCAGATATTTTTACTTAGAATAATTCTCATTTGAGGTGGTCCCTAAAGGAAACATTTTATAAAAATGTACTGTCTAATCATAATTTGCAAATTTTGTCCCTGTGTAACAGGTTTTTACAATAAATGATTAAACAAGAAGAATATTTTAATAGACAGACATACAAAAATGTGCTTTCTTTATTACTACTTTGACCTCATGGAACTTTGCTCTTTGTCAAATTAAAATAAGATAGCAATAATTTCAGTTCACCTATAAAACATGTCATTTTATAAAATTAAGTTTATAAATATTAATTATTTAATTTGATATACTTTGAAAAAATGTATAATACAGAGTACTCAGTAATATATATATGTGTGTGTGTGTGTGTGTGTGTGTGTGTGTACTCACTTATATGCATATACACATTGGAATATTTAAAAATAACTAATACTTGCAAATAAAATATATCCAGTTTAATTTAAACATTCAATCATTATTCATTATATTAAACATCAAAATATGGTCTTAAGAAAGAGAACTATACAGTTTCTTTTTAGTTTTTTCATAAAATTAAAATTTGAAAAATAATTGGCTCAAATATCTAAGTGTTGAATTGGCTGAACATAAGCCGTTTATTTTTGCTTCTATTTAGAATTACTGTGCTGTGACTGATTCCTACATCCTTCTCAAGAGAATGCCTTTTCTCATACAAATTCATGAGGATTTTAAGAAAGTAAAATATTGTTTTTCCTCCCATATGCATATGAAATCAATTAGAGGTACAACATTCATTTTATTTTTAAAGTAAATTACCTTAATCATCTTGTAATGTTTAATTGAATTACTAAAAATTATGACATGAAATTAGTAAGTCTGCTCTTTTAATGACCCCAAGAAGAAAAAAGCAAACAAAAGTAAATAAATAAACAAATCAAAAACAATTTTTCAGTTATTCTCAGGCTAACTAATTTATTTCACATAGCTTAGCCGCTGCGTTTCACAGGGGTTCTCTAAGGTGCCAAGGTAGAAGTCCTTGTTCCCAGTGGAGCCTTACTTGTGCCTTTTGGAAGAAGTTAGGTCACTGGGATATGTCTTCCACGGAGACTGTAAGATCCCTGTCTATTCACATAATATAGCATAAACCTATTAAAATCTGTACACCTAAAAACTAATCTAGAGGGAGATCTCTGGCTAAAATGCTCAGTCCCCATTCGGAAAGGCAAGGAGGGTGGACATCAGAAGAAGAAGAAAACAGGAAACAAGTTAGGAGCCTCCCACAGAGGGCCTCTGAAAGGCTCTGCCTTGCAGACTATCAAAGCAGATGTTGAGACTCATAGCCAAACTTTGGGCAGAATGCAGGGAATCTTTTTTTTTTAATTTTTCTTTTATTTGTTTTACTATTAATTACACTTTATTCATTTTGTATTCCCCCATAAGTCCCTCCCTCCTCCCCTCCCAATTCCACCCTCCCTCCCCCTTCCTCATGCATGCCCCTCCCCAAGTCCACTGATAGGGGAGGTCCTCTTCTCCTTCCTTCTGATCTTAGTCTATCAGATCACCTCAGGAGTGGCTGCATTGTCATCTTCTATGCAGGGAATCTTATAAAAGAAGTGGGAAATAGTAAGATTTGGAAAAGACAGGAGCTCCACAAGGAGAGCAACAGAACCAAAACATTTTAATGCAGGGGTCTTTCCTGAGACTCATACTCCAACCAAGTACCATGCATGGAGATAACCTAGAACTCCTGCATAGATGTAGCCCATGGCAGTTCAGTGTGCAAGTGGGTTCCGTAGTAATGGGAACAGGGACTGTCTCTGACATGAACTGATTGGCCTGCTCTTTGATCAACACCCCCTGAGGGGGGAGCAGCCTTACCAGGCCACAGAGGAAGACAATGCAGCACTCCTGATGAGACCTAACAGACTAGGATCAGAAAGAACAAAGAGAAACCCTCCACTACCAGTAGACTTGGGGAAGAGCATGGGTGGAGAAAGGAAAGGAAGTGAGGGATTGGGAGGGGAGGAGGGAGGGAACTAGATGGAACTAGAACTATATACAAAGTAAATAAAGTATAATTAAAAATAAAATAAAAAATACAGAAAAAAAGATTCCAGTCTCTTTTATTTCCTTCCAAAATCCTTGATTGCTTCCTTGCTCATATATGCCTAGCATGATGCACTGCTTTTCTGTAGTTCCATGAATGTTGTCCCTATGCAAATGGGTAAAGGGTAGGAAACTTACCAGCATCCTCACAGAACACTGACCGTCCCTTTCCCCTACTAACCATCCACTGCCATTATACACTCAGCTGATTTCGGGGTCCCCAGAACCCTCCAGCCTCCATGGAGGACTGCTGACTGACTTGATGATATGCTTCACATGAACTAAGAAGCAACAGTTCTTTTATAGCCAGAAGACAATATTTTGTGGTGACATTTCCTGGTCTCTGGCTTTTACATTCTTTCTGCTTCTTCTTCCTCAGAGTTTCCTGAGCCTTGGGATAGATGTAAAAATTAGGGCTGATGACTTTGTTCTTTGATCAGGTTAGAATATTTGCCTACTGCAAAAGGAAGGTTTGCTTTTATTTATTTATTTATTTATTTATTTATTTTTTTATTTTTTTATTATGGGAGCTGACAGATGCACTAAATTGAAAGCACCTGGATACCTTGTCCATTTTGCAGTACAAAATCCAGGAGGGTCTGTTACCTCCCAGCAATGGGTTCCTAGTCAGGTTTACAGGATCAGACAGGAATTCCTTCTGTGGTGGAGACAGTAAGAAACAAGAAGGTTTTAACTATCACAATCATATCACTATTACATCAATGGGTTTATCTTGCCTATCCAGTTGTTGTAGCTTTCAGAGTTCATAACTAGATAAAACTATTGACAATTACTTTTTTTAGCAGCAGTATGCATTGCACTTTCTAGCAGTATGAAAGCTAGCCAGGAGAAAGGAAGCTTCTGGGTCAGTAAGAGCATGATGTCTCCATGTTCTGTAACCAAAATATATGATGAAAACAGAATCTTACCTGTCGTTCTGCTGGTCAAGTGAAAGCAACGGCAAAATCCTTTGTTATTTAGAGAGGTCTCTGTAACACAGTCTGCAACATTTTGAAATCAGGTTTCTCAAAATTGGCACCGAACATCCATCTGCTTCATTTTTCATTCATTTACTTTTGATAACCTATTGATTATAGGGGCCAGAGAAAGAATTAACAAGCTATTTGGGAAACAGTTGAACAATACAGGACTGAGACAGAGTCTAAGGAAGACAGACAGCTTCCTGTCTGTCCTGTACAGAGCCACACAGCCTGAACAAAGAAAAGGAATGCACAGAACCTTCTTGGTGATGGGTTGAAAGAGAAAGTGGGCCTCATTATGTGACGTTAAACACACTATAAAAAGCATTGTTTTGTGAGGCTTGTGATTCCACTAGAGGAACCAGAAATAATGGTAAAGAAAACAAAACAGATACAAATTAAAGTAATAACATTAACTCCAGGAAATATAAAAATATTAGCTATAAAAAAGTGACCATATTTGTCCTTTAGTACATAAATAGTATAAGTGCCAAAGGCTGAAATAATGCATATGTTTGTACATTAAAGTAGTATGCATATCCTCATGTAAACATGTAACAATTTTAAATATGTAACTATTTGCCTTTGATGTCAGAAGAAATATCAGATAAAACTGATATAAAGTTTATAGTCAACATAGTTTCTATAGTGCAATAAATTTCTTCTCACCAATTTTGTTTTTCTATGTTTAATGAACTGTGTTTACAATTTGTTCATTAAAGATTTTAAACTACTTTTCAAATTAGAAATTTTTATATTATACTAAATTACATGGTCTTTTAATTTGGATCCCAGTTATTTGCTTATAAACTATGCAACAGTATTACATAGGATATTTTCAATAACAAATTTATATTGATACCAAAGATATTTTGTAGAATATGGTAATTATTCATACACTCTTTGATGCTAATATTATTTACATAACATAAGGCATAGACTGCATATTATCTTTGAGATAATAATTTAATTACAACATATTTTTATTACTTTTCCTCCCTCCAAACTCTACATTATACCCTTTCCAGATCTCCTTCAAATTCATGGTTCCTTTTATCCTATAATTCTTTTTCCTTTTATTGAAAATATATTTTTTTCCTCACATAAAATATCCCCATTATGGTTTTCATCACACACAGATCTACCCCTTTCTGTTCTGGAAACAAACAGGACTCCAAACCTTTCTCAGTTGCCTGTGGTTCTTTGAGTAGGATCGGAGCCTCGTGGACTTTTCCCCATCAAGTTTGGCATGTTCATTTGTGTTGTTTTTCAGTTCATGTTTGAGCAGTCATGTTGGTGAAACTTTATGTGTGTAATTCTGGCGTTGCTAGGAAACACAGTCTTACCTCAAACTCCCTACTCCTCTTTGCACTCCTGATTTCACAATCTTTGCTGAGCTTTATCTTTGAAAGAGTCTTGTAGATGTGTCCATGAGACTGGGCTCCACAACTCTGCACTTTGGTTGTATTCTCTAGTGGCATCTGTCTCTTTTAAAGAAAAATTTCTTTGAAGAGAGGTGAGGACTACACTTACTTGTTGGTATTCAGACAATTGTTTGTATATTTGTTCAAGGGGTTGTGCTGGTTTAGTAAACTACTGGTGGTAAATACTTCCCCAATAATCATGACTCCATTAGCATTGAGTAATTAGCTAGGTTTCAAGCCTAGGCATTTTTTTTAAAATTAGTTGTCTTTAATAGCAATAATAAAAAAAATTATTTGGATTGGTTTGTAAAGTAGCTGATAATTTTTGTGTGTGTGTAAGATGAGAAAATTTTATTGAGGCTCTTTCTGGTATATGTCATTTCTGTAGCACTTTCTGCTTTCTTTGCAGGGAAATGATCAGAATATGGCCACTGAAGCTTTAGATACCAAGTGCTAAATATAGGCCATTCCAAGTCAAGGAGCCACCACAGACTCCCCTGATCAGGAAGACAAAGGCTTTGTCAAAACCTTCACTATAGTTACGTGATTTGGCAGATGTACAAGGCTACTCATCTCAGTGAGGGAGATTTGAATGAAGCTTCTCTCAAAAAAGAGGAGTGCAGGGAGAAGCAGATGCAAGAGTGATGAATATACACATATGGTAAATACATGCATTTGTCAAAAGAGCACTTTTTACTCTAAGAGATTACAGAAGCAACTGAAACCAAGAGTACAAGATTTTAAATTACTTAAGTTTCAGAAAAACAAACAAAAATTACTGTGATAAAAAAATAGAAAGGATAAAGAAACAGCACTCCTTACAGTATTTTTTTCTCTGTACACGATTTGCTTGCAATTTTTTGACATGCAGTTTTTATTTAAGTGACTAGTTGGCGGGGAGGACCACGAGGTTGGTTAAATTACAATTTCCATATGCTGTCCTACTTCATCTAGCTCAGGTGGATTTTGTCATTTTTATGTACTTATTTGTTATTTTTGTTTATTGAATGTTTGTTTCAATAGAACAGCAGAAAGGATTTAAACTCATGGTGTATGTGTGTGTGTGTGTGTGTGTGTGTGTATGGTTTAGTTTGTGTGCTTTTAGCACAAACACATGCAGAAATTTATGTTTACAATAATTTCAATGATGAAGAGGCTTTAATGACCATAAATTCACCTCAACTAATAATGATAGTTAACCATAAATGGCATGTGCCTCAAAAAATAGCTTAAAGTTTGGAAATTACTCACTTAAATATACTGTAGTTGGCAAACATAGTCACAATTAAATCCTTAGAATGTTGATAGCTCTACATTCCAACCACACATGTAAGAACTGTCTCCATTTTGTAGTTTTTTTTTTTTAATTTTATTTTGTTCACATAGGTTTTGTCTGCATTTGTGTCTGTATAACATTCATGTCTGGAACATGTAAACGCTGACAGAGTCTGTATAATCAGAATTACAGATGGTTATGAGCTGCAGTGTGGGTCCCAGAAATTTAACTGGGTTCTCTTGAAGAGAGAGAGAACTGGGTTCTCTTGCAAGTGCTCTTAACAATTGAGTTGTTGCTGTAGCCCCAAGTACTGTCTCCGAAACAGTCAGTATACCAAGCTCATCTCACATTTTTATTTCAACTTACTGCAGTTTACTTTAGTCACTATCAAGAAAATTCAATCAGATCCCAGGACCCTTTTTATCGGTTTTAGATATAAATGTGCTTCTCAAAATATCCTTGTACCAGGAGCTGATTCTCAGTATCTGTCTTTTACAGTTCCTTGATATTTTGGGAGGGATTGTTAATTGGTTGACCTCATATCAATATTTCTTTGTTCTCTGCAGAACAGCTTCTTTTTTTTTTTTTTTTTTTTGGCTTTTGTCTGTTTAAAAAATGAATACCTCGGGGGAGGGCAAGATTGCAGCGCCTGGATGACTCTCGTTCTGACCAGCAGCATAGCAGGATCAGCACAGAGATGAGCAGTCAGAACTCATGGCCATAAAACACAAGTGATGGTGTTTCCCAGGTGAGAGGATACCCCAAGGTGGGAGATTCAATCAGCTTTAACTCACCTGGCTAAACCACGGAAGAGATTCTGGTTCCACCAGACCAGACCAGACCAGAGCCACATGCCAGCATGCTCTAATCACTGTCCCAGACTGAACTGTGACACCACAACATTAGAGATTGAGATTTCTGGTCGAGAGATGACCCCATGGGTGCAGGAAACAATTGGGACCAACCTTAGGGCACCCAGACATCCCCTGGAAAAGACTCAGGTTCCATGGTCACCCAGGAGCCAGCCCAGAGCTAGAGCCAGGGACCCAGGCACTGGCACAGAGTCCTACCTGTGTGCCTGATTCGCTGCCGCAGATAGAGCTGTGGGCCCTGGGTGACCAAAGACTGAGTTTCTCTGTCGGGTGCAAACCCACAGGGAGTGGAACAGCTGGTCTGATCTCAGAGCACTCAACTGATACCACCACCCTGAGAAGCTATCAGGAAATGTTATCCAGTTTCAGCTGACACCCAGGCACCCAATCACCAAAAAGGCAGAAAGGAGGAGCAATGTAAGTCTATGCCTGCAGGTTCTACTCACCATCACAGACAGAACGGCTGTCCCCAAAGCAAAGACTGGGTGTCCCTGTCAGGAGGAAACCCCATAGTGGAGGGATCATCAGGTCCCTCGCTCAGGACACCCAGCTCCAAAAGACTTTCTGGATTCACACAGACTCTAAGCTCTCGCCTTCTACTGCAGGCAGAAACGCTGTGCTCACCTGCCATTATTGAGTATGGACAGGGCACTGGGGCACACAGCTGCATCTTCAGACCTACAAAAGCCAGAGAGCCATTACAGCAGCCCTCAGATACTGGGCCAAGAATCAACCAGTTATCCCTAGCTGGACTGACAAAACTGTGGGAATCCTTGGTTCTTCAAGAGGGCTGCACCCAACAATTACACCTTAAGAGCAACAGCTGCTGCTCACTAAATTCAGAGCAAGAAACCCAGCAGCAAGGCAGCCATCACCAGGACCTCTCCTGATGAGAGGAGAGCCTTTCTGAACACCACAGTTACCACACAGGTCCATACACCTGAAGTGAACTGTGACAATTCCTGAGAAGCACCACCATTCAATTGACCATACCCAAAAGCAGAGGAGAACTTCAGAACCCCACCAAGTGGATTCTCCCTGCCCCAGGACTCAGCAGGCACCAGAAATTAACAGACAACACCTGAGACAGAGAGATGGGTAGAGGCCAGCGAAAAAGCACAACCAACAAAAGGCAAAGCAATATGGCATCCCCAGAAGCCAGTTATCTAGGGGCAAGTAGCCCTGGACACCCTAACATAAGTGAAATTCAAGAAGATGACCTTACATCTATGCTTATGAAGATGTTAATGGAGGAAGTAAATAAAATGCGTAAAGAACTAGGGGAAGATATAATAGAACAGATTATGGTAATCTGTAAAGAAATACAGGAAGATGCAGCCAAACAGTTTGTGTCACTGAAAGAGATAAAAGAAACAGAGAAACTTTCAAACAAACAGCTGAAGGAATTGAAGGAAAATATAGTCAGACAGGTGAAGGAAATCAACGGTTCAAGATCTGAAGATAGAATTGGAAGAATTAAAGAAAACACAAATGGAGGAAATAATGGAGAGGGAGAACCTAGGAAAGAAAACAGGAACTACAGATGTAACCATACCCAACAGACTGAGATCTGAGATCTGAGATCTGAGAAAGAATCTCAGATGTGGAAGATACAATGGAAGAAAATCAATGTATCCGACAAAGAAAATAATAAATCTAAAAAATTCCTGATACAAACCATCCAAGAAATCCAAGACAATATGAAAAGACAAAACCTAAGAATAATAGGTATAGAGGAAAAAGAAGACTCCCTTCTCCAAGGCCCAGAAAATATTTTCAACAAAATCATTGAAGAAAATTTCCCCAACTTAAAGGGGAGGCCTATAAGAATACAAGAGGCCTAGAGAACACCTAATAAATTAGACCAGAAAAGAAAATCTTCCCGTCAGTTAATAATCAAACAGTAAGTATACAGAACAAAGAAAAAATACTAAAACTGCAAGGGAAAAAGGCCAAGTAACATATAATGGCAAACCCATCAGAATCACACCTGACTTCTCAACAGAGACTATGAAAGCCAGAAGGGCCTGGACAGATATCATGCAGACCCTAAGAGAACACAGATGTCAGCCTAGGCTACTTACCCAGCAAAACTCTCAGTCCTCATAGACGGAGAAAACAAGATATTCAATGACAAAAACAAATTTCAGCAGTACCTACACACAAATCCAGCATTACAGAAGATACTAGAAGGAAAAATACAACCCAAGAAAACTAACTACTTTCAAGAAATCACAGGAAATAAATAACCTCACTACAGCAAATCAAAAAGTAGCCAAACACACAAACACACTACCATGGCCAACATCAAAATCAAAGGATCTAACAGCCACTGGTCACTAATCTCCCTCAACATTGATGGACTCAATTCTCTAATAAAAAGACACAGACTAACAGAATGGATGCGTAAATAACACCCAACAATCTGTTGCATACAAGAAACACACTTAAATCACAAAGATAGACATTACCTGAGAGTAAAGGACTGGAAGACAGTTTTCCAAGCAAATGGACCCAAGAAGCAAGCAGGAGTAGCCATTCTAATATCTGATAAAAGAGACTTTCAACCAATAGTAATAAAAAGAGATGGGGAAGGACACTTCATACTCCTCAAGGGAAAAATCCACCAGGAAGATATCACAATCGTGAACATCTATGCCCCAAATGCAAGGGAACCCACATTTGTAAAAGAAATTTTAATAAAACTTAAACCACACATAGACCCCCACACATTAATAGTGGGAGACTTCAACACCCCACTCTCAACAAAGGACAGGTCAGCAAAACAGGAATTAAAAAAAAAGAAACAATAACTCTGACAGAGGTCATGAATCAAATGGACCTCACGGACATCTACAGAACCTTTAACCAAAACTCAAAAGAATTTACCTTCTCAGCACTTCAAGGAACCTTCTCCAAAATAGACCATATAGTTGGTCACAAAGGAAGCCTCAACAGATACAATAAGATTGAAATAATCCCTTGTATCCTATCTTATCACCATGGACTAAAACTGGACCTCAATGACAAAAATGGCAAAAGGCCTACACACACATGGAAACTGAACAACTTGCTTCTAAATGACAGCTGGGTCAGAGAAGAAATAAAGAAAGAAATTAAAGACTTCCTAGAATTCAATGAAAATGAAGGCAAAACATACCCAAACTTATGGGACACAATGAAAGCAGTGCTAAGTGGAAAGTTCATAGCACTAACTGCCTTCAAAACGAAATTCAAAACATCTCATTCAAATAACTTAATGGCTCACTTAAAAGCCCTAGTAAAAAAAAAGAAGCAAACACACCAAAGAGAAATAGACAGCTGGAAATAATCAAACTCAGGGCAGAAATCAATAAATTAGAAACAAATAAAACAATTCAAAGAATTAATGAAACCAAGAGCTGGTTCTTTGAGAAAACCAACAAGATAGACAAACCCTTAGCCAAACTAACTAAAAGGCAGGGAGAAACTATCCAAATCAACAAAATCAGAAACGAAAAGGGGGGCATAACCACAGACACTGCAGAAATCTAAACAATAATTAGGTCTTACTTCCAAAGTCTATATGCCACAAAATTTGGAAATCTAAATGAAATGGACAATTTTCTTGATCAATTCTACATGCCAAAGCTGAATCAAGAACAGTAACCCAATTAAATAGTCTTATATCCCCTAAGGAAATGGAAGCTGTCATCAAAAGTCTACCATGCAAAAAAAGCCCGGGGCCAAATGGTTTCAGTGCCGAATTCTATCAGACCTTCAAAGAAGAGCTGACACCAATACTCTTCAAAATATTCCACAAAATAGAAACAGAAGAACCACCACCAAACTCATTTTAGGAAGCCACAGTCACCATGGTACCTAAACCTCACAAAGACTCAACAAAGAAAGAGAATTTCAGGCCAATCTCCCTCATGAACATTTATGCAAAAATACTCAACAAAAACTTGCAAACCGAATATAAGAACACATCAAAGATATCATCCACTACGACCAAGTAGGCTTCATCCTAGGCATGCAGGTGTGGTTCAATATACAGAAATTCATCAATGTGATCCACCACATAAACAGACTGAAGGAGAAAAACCACATGATCATCTCCTTAGATGCTGAAAAGGCATTTGACAAAATACAACATCCTTTCACGTTTAAAGTCTTGGAGAGATCAGGGATTCAAGGCACATACCTAACCATAGTAAAGGCAATATACAGCAAGCCTGTAGCCAACATCAAACTCAATGGAGAGAAATTTAAATCATTCCCACTGAAATCAGGGACAAGGCAAGGCTGTCCACTCTCTCCATATTGCTTCAACATTGTTCTTGAAGTCCTAACTAGAGCAATAAGACAATTGCAGGAGATCAAGGGGATACAAATTGAAAAGGAAGAAGACAAAGTATCACTGTTTGCAGATGATATGATAGTATACTTCAGTGACCCCAAAAATTCTACCAGGGAATTCCTACAGCTGATTAACACCTTCAGCAAATACAAAATTAACTGGATACAAGATTAACTCAAAAAAATCAGTAGCCTTCCTGTATACAAAAGACAAAAGGGCTGAGAAAGAATTTAGGGAAACAACACCCTTCACAATAGCCACAAAGGACATAAAGTACCTTGGTGTGAACCTAACCAAGCAAGTCAAAGATGGTATGAAAAAAATTTTCAGTCTCTGAAGAAAGAATTAGAAGAAGATATCAGAGGATGGAAAGATCTCCCATGCTCATGGCTTGGCAGGATTAATATAGTAAAAATAGCCATCTTACCAAAAGCAATCTGCAGATTCAATGCAATTCCCATCAAATTACCAACACAATTCTTTACAGACCTTGAAAGAAAAATTCTCACCTTCATATAGAACAACAAGAAACCCAGAGTTGCTAAAACAATTCTCTACAGTAAAAGATCTTGAGGAGGTATCTCCATCCCTGATCTCAAGCTGTACTATAGAGCAACAATACTAAAAACTGCATGGTACTGGCATAGAAATAGACTGGTGGATCAATGGAATCGAATAAAAGGCATAAATCCACACACTTATGTACACCTGATTTTTGACGGAGACACCAAATCCATTCAAAGGATAAAAGACAGCATCTTCAACAAATGGTGCTGGTCTAACTGTAAGTCTACATGTAGAAAAATGCAAATAAATCCATACTTATCACCCTGCACAAAACTAAATTACAAGTGGATCAAAGGCCTCAACATAAAACCAGACACACTAAATTGTTTAGAAGAAAAAGCAGAGAATACCCTTGAACTGATTAGCACAGGAGAAAACTTCCTGAACAGAACACCAACAGCACAGGCTCTAAGAGCAACAATCAATAAATGGAACCTCATGAAACTGAAAACCTTCTGTAAAGCAAAGGACACTGTCCTCAGAACAAAACGACAGCCTACAGATTGGGAAAAGATCTTCACCAACCCTATATCTGACAGAGGGCTAATATCCAGTATATATAAAGAACTAAAGAAGTTAAACAGCAAAAAAATCAAGTAATTCAATTAAAAAATGGGGTATAGAGCTAAACGGAGAATTCTCTGCAGAGGAATATCGAATGGCAGAGAAACACTTAAAGAAATGCTCAACGTTTTTGGTCATCAGGGAAATGCAAATCAAAACGACCCTAAGATTTCACCTTACACCCATCAAAATGGCTAAGATCAAAAACTCAACAGACAACACATGCTGGAGAGGTTGTGGTGAAAGGGGAACCCTCCTCCACTGCTGATGGGAATTTAAACTGGTAGCACCACTCTGGAAAGCAATCTGGTGCTTTCTCATACAATTAGGAATAGTGCTTCCTCATGATCCAGCTATACCACTCTTAGGCATATATCCAAAAGATTCTCAAGTACACAATAAGGACATTTCCTCAACCATGTTTGTAGCAGCCTTATTTGTAATAGCCAGAAGCTGGAAACAGCCCAGATGCCCCGCAGTGGAGGAATGGATGCACAAATTCTGGTATATCTACACAATGGATTATTACTCAGCAATAAAAACAAGGAAATCATGAAATTTGCAGGTAAATGGTGGGATCTGAAAAAGATCATCCTGAGTTAGCTATCCCAGAAGCAGAAAGATGCACAGGGTATATACTCACTCATTTAGACATACAATATATGATAAACCTACTAAAATCCTAAACCTAAAGAAACTAATCAAGAGGGAGGACTCTTACTAAAATGCTCAATTCCTATCCAGAAAGGCAAGGAGGCTGGACATCAGAAGAAGGAGAAAAGAGGGAACAAGTCAGGAGCCTGACACAGAGAACCTCTGAAAGGTTCTGCCTTGCAGACTATCAATGCAGATGCTGAGACTTATGGGCAACCTTTGGGCAGAGTGCAGGGAATCTTAGGAAAGAAGTGGGAAACAGTAAGATCTGGAGAGAACAAGAACTCCACAAGGAGAGCAACAGAATAAAAATTCTGAGCACAGGTTTTTTTCCTGAGACTTATACTCCAACCAAGTACCATGCATGGAGATAACCTAAGATCCCTGCACAGATGTAGCCCATGGCAGTTCAGTATCCAAGTGGGTTCCATTGTAATAGGAACAGGGACTGTCTCTGACATGAACTGATTGGCCTGCTCTTTAATTACCTCCCCCCAAGGGGGAAGCAGCATTACCAGGCCACAGAAGAAGACAATGCAGCTACTCCTGATGAGGCCTTATTGACTAGGATCAGATGGAAGAAAAATAAGACCTCCCCATCAGTGGACTTGGGGAGCAGCATGCATGCAGAGGGTGGAGGAAGGGAGGGATTGGGATGGGAGGAGGGAGAGAACCACAGGGGGGATACAAAGTGAATAAAGTGTAATCAATAAAGAAAAAAAAAAGAATGAATACCTCCTTCCTTCCAATTTCATAAAATAGTTGGTTCCATACAACCAATTTCCTAGTTTGTACCACAAGCCAAGTCTACCTCCTTAAGGAAATGGATCCACTTAACCAGTCCTCCTTCATAGTTTGGGAAGGTGGGAAAGAATGCTGCAAAGGAGTCTTTGAGGTGCAATAGATTTGTCTTCTGCAGGATTGTTCTTGTTCTGTGTTGCTTTGATTCTTTGTAGGGCTACTTATTCTAGGGTATCAGAGCACTTGCACATATGATAGTTTCTAGTCTATACACTAGGAAGCATAATGATGTGGGGATATTTTATGAAATATATTACCCTTATTTATTTCTATGGATTATCCATATGGTTCATGATCCAAAATGAAAACAAAGAAAAGAATGGGAGTGGGGACATGTATCTTTGTGAGCATAGGTGTTCCGTCTCACCGTGAACAGGTTTTTATCATTAATGAGTGTGTTGTTAGCATGTCAGGTACAGGAAATTGATTAAAAAGGATCTTCCAGACATTATAGGAAGGAGAAAATAAAAACTTCAGAAGTGAAGGTGTGTCTGTATTAAAGGGAAGTAGAACTAACAAGAGTCACAGCAAGCATTAATGTCTCATACAGTGCAAGTCCAGGGCTTTTCTTCCCTGGTGCCCTTTGTTAAGGTAAGTTAGACCCTTTATTTACTTTATTATTATTGTTCTTGTTATTGATAATATTGTTGTTGTTATTATGTATTTTTGTTATTATTTTTGTTGATGTTATTAATATTATATTGTTATTGTTATTTGATGATAAGCATAAAAGTTTTGTGTTTCTTTTTAAAATTTCATCTTTGTAATGCCAAAGCTAAGCTATAAGCATCCTCAAAAATGGATTTAATGACTCTCTGCTCTTGCTTAGGGTCAATGAATATTGATAACAACATGATATCTGTTTAAGAACATGCAATTTTCACAGCCATGGACACCTGAGACCTGTCATTCCTCAGTGGGAAGAGCTACTGACTTCTTTAGGCAAGAATGTGAAATATAAATAGGACTATTTTGGTGCAAACTGTACTGTAAAACTTTGGTAATTTCCTCATATGTTAATACAGTCAATGGTATATACATCCCTTCTCTTGCTAAGTACTTCCTCTTAGATTAAATTTTTAATCTGAAAGTTATTATAAAAAGATTATTCTAGGGGCTGAGAACTGGCTTTGTATTTAAAAGTACTTGCTGCTTTTGCAAAGGACCAGAGACATTTCCCAGACCCCACTTCACGTGGTCCACAAACACCTGCAAATATGGGTATCAGTGGGTCAATGTTGCCTTCTGTCCTCTGTAGGCACTCACATGCACATGTGCATACAGACATGCAGTCAAGCATGAACATAGGAAAACAATAATAAATACATAAGAATAAAAGATAGCTTTAAATCTGGGATGCCAGTGCTTGCCTCCTTTACCACATAAAATTTAAATGATGTAATAGCATGAGGGTCAAATGTCTCGAAGTATTAATGCTTTTCTTCTTGTATAGTAACGATATTCTTATTTTGCAGGGTATCTTGCTTCCAAAAGAAAGCTATTTCCTACTCAGCTCTGTCTTTTATCGTCTCATCATTTGGTGTTATTATAATACATAACAAAAGAAATCTTAAGATTTAGATATTTTGACTTACTTAAATATATACCCAGAGAGAACATGGAGGTATTTTCTTGAGCAAAATATTTCTAAGCCTCCAGACAACAAATACATCACAATAGCCCCCTTCTTAACAATACTTGGAAGGCCAAATCATGCATGGAGAAAGTAGTTTTACCTTGTCAAGTTTCCTGTTACCAGACTCCAACATTTTCACTGATGAAAGCAATAGGTGCCTCTACATAAGTGCTTATTACCCATGGACAGCATTCCATAAGCTGAGCATAGAGGGACACTTGTACAGCTCCTATGCCTTTCCCCTAGCACAGCTAAGAATGGTAGAACAAAACAGCTCACTGGTCATGGCCAGGCTTTCCTGTTAACTCCATATCCATCTCTTTTGGCATGAAGTTTTCAAACTTTAAGCCTGCTTTGTTTTCTTTATTTTAAAATTTATTAATTTTTTATAAATTAGTTTATTCATTTTGTATCCCAGCTGTAGCTTTCTCCCTCATCCCTTCTCAGTCTCACCCTCCATCCCTTTTCTCCTCCCATTCCTCTCCCCAAGTCCACTGATAGGGAGGTCCTCCTCTGACACTAGCCTGTCAGGTCTTATCAGGACTGACTGCATTGTATTCCTCTATGGCCTGGTAAGGCTGCTCCCCCATCATGGGGAGGTGATCAAAGAGCCAGCCACTGAGTTCATGAAGGAATCAGTCCCTGTTCCTATTATTAGGGAACCCACTTAGAGACTGAGCTTCCATGGACTATGTCTGTGCAAGGGTTCTAGGTTATCCCCATGTGTGGTCCTTGTTTGGAGTATCAGTCTCAGACATTTTTTGTTCTGTTGCTTTCCTTGTCAAGCTCCTGTCAACTCCAGTTCTTTTTATCTCTCCCTTTTTCAAAAGATTCCCCGCACTCTGTACAAAGTTGACTATGAGTCTCAGCATCTGCTTTGATACCTTGTTGGGTAGAGTCTTTCAGAGACTCACTGGGGTAGACTTCTTGGTTTCTCCCTCTTCTGATGTCAATCCAATTTGCCATTATGAATAAAGATTGATCATCTTACCCGGGGTCCTCCTTCTTGTTTAGCTTCTTTAGATGCACAGATTTTAGTATGTTTAGCCTATATTATATACCTAATATCCACTTATAAGTGAAAATATACCATGTGTGTCTTTCTCCTTCTAGGATAGCTCACTGAAAATTATCTTTTCTAGTTCCCACCATTTGCCTGCAAATTTCATGATTTCCTTGTTTTTAATTGCTGAGGAGTATTCCATTATGTAAATGTACCACAATTTCTATATCCATCCTCCATTGATGGACATCTGGGTTGTTTCTTGATTCTGGCTCTTACAAATCAAGCTGCTATGAAGATGGTTGAGCAAATGTCCTTGTTGTATATTTGAGCATCTTTTGGATATATGCCTAGTAGTGATATAGCTGGATCTTGAGGAAGCACTATTCCTAATTGTCTGAGAAAGCAACAGATTGATTTCCAAAATCAATGTACATGTTTATATTCCCACCAGCAATGGCAAGGGTTCCCTTTCTCCACAACCTCTCCATCATGTGTTGGCACTTGAGATGTTGATCTTAGCCACTGTGATATATATATAAGGTGAAATCTCAGGGTTGTTTCCATTTGCATTTTCCTAATGACTAAGGATGTCGAGCATTTCTTTAAGTGTTGCTCTGCCATCCGTCATTCTTCTATTGAGAGTTCTCTGTTTAGCTCTGCACTCTATTTTTTAATTGGATTACTTGTTTTCTATAACTAACTTAGCATACCCACTGTATCCCGAAATCTTCAAAACAACTGCTGTTTCACAAGATACGTAGAAGGAAATATTATGAAGTTCAGAGCAAGGGCCCTAATAAACTCTGGAGTTAGTTTGCTTTTGTCAGCCCTGTCTTTGGTGTCCTGACCTTATCAAGCAAGGAGTAAAGAGCAGTGGTCAATGAAGCAAACTTCCCCAAAACATAGCAGCCTAAACTGATTTGTGAAGGTTACTCGTTTGAAAGTGATTTTTTTTATCATGCTGATGGTCATAATTGTATGCACACATGTGTGTATCATTCATGGTGAACAATTATTAGTGATTTACGAAGGATGTAAATGAAACTCTATACAAGATCGGTAATGGAACACAAGCAAGCTGACAAATCACAATTGTTATTTAGAATAGGTAGGCATGGATGGGCTGGAGAATTGGCTCAGTGGTCAAAAGTATTTGTTGTTGTTATTGTTTATGAACCGGACTTTATTCCTTGCACCTCCATTCCTGCTCACAACCGCTTGTATCTGCAATTCCAGGAGATCAGAAGGCCTCTTCTAACGACACCAGTCGTCTACAAACATGCTGTATACATACACACACACATACACACACACTTATAAAGTAGGCAAAGTAAACATATTAAAAGATTATTTCTGAGGTAAGTATGAGAGCAACAATGAAAATGATTGTTGAAAACAGAAAGCACGAAGAGCCCATCAACTTTAGACAGACTAGGAAAAATGTCACCTGAGTTACCCATGTGGAAAATAGCTCAACTATTTCTTGGAAAAGGAAACTTCATTTTTTGGGAAGTCAGTAGGCTGAATGAAAGTTGCAAGTGACTGAAAGTATAGGAAACATACATTTGGAAGTTATCAAGGATCTACTTTTGAAATAAGCTAAGACCTCCACCAAACAAATGAGAATGTGCATCTGTGTCATGGTACTTGTAGTTTATATTCATCAGCCAAATAAACATTTGTTCAGAAAACCTAAATAATTAGAGGTAGATATAAATAATTTGTGAGCATATCCTCTCTGTCTTGCATTACTGATGAACTGTTAATTGGAAGGAATGCTTGCAGAATGAATGTTTGGTGATTTGTGCTCCTATTTAACTGCATACATTAACCACAAATGTTATTCCAAATCACACTAGATATCACATAAATTTATTCTTCATATTTTATATCTTAATATATTAGTACAAGAAAATGTGTTTTACTATACCTTAAGTACAGTTTATTTAAAACAGTGAGTGCCTTGTCTGAATCTCATTCATTATTTAATTCATCCAATATTCAAATTATTCATTAATCATTCAACAAGTAGTTACATTGTTAGCTTCTCAGAATTTGATAATGTGAATTATAGGTGTTATTGCTATCTTCACAATGTGTGTGACAGAGAGAATTGTGTAGAATGAGATAGATGGTTGGAGTAAAGTGAAAAGAGAGGGATCATAAGTGACAAAGTTAGAAGCAATAACAATTCTGGTGGGGCTAGGCAATTAACAGAGGTTTCTTAAAATCAAAGCATTAGAGTGTTATAGAGCTGGCTCAGTCACTAAAGAGTGAGTTCAGATCAGCTGTGCCCATTTAAAAATCCAGCGTAAAGGCATATATATGTTACCCAAATCATGAAGAACACATAAAGGTAGATCAATCAATGTGACTTTATGGTGACCACTGCAGCAAGAACAGCAAGTGTTTCAGATTCAGTGAAAAACTCTGTGGATGGAGGATAGAGAGAAGGAGAGGGGGAGAAAAAGGTGGGGACAGTCGAGGGGAGGGAGAGAAGAGGGTGAGAAAGACAGAGAGAGCTGTGGTCCTCTGACTTTTTCACATGCACCAAAACACAGTGAGACTTTTGACTACTTTAAACATCATTCTCTACCCTTATTCTACTCTTCCAAACCCCAACACTAGGTAGGAGAAAAAGGAGGTTAGGGAGGAAAGGGGTGTTGATATCCTGAGATTAATTCCTAGTAAGTAGGGGTATTCCTTGGGACAAATTTGATCTTTGCCAACAGGATATTCAGTTTCTTCTGCTACTCGTTTCTTTGCACACAACCACTTGACAACCAATCTCAAAAATAGCAACCAATAACCTGCAACTTGCAACCTGCATCCAGTAACCACAAGCAGAAACAGTACCAGATCCCCTCTAAGGGCTCTAGAAATTATATACCCTCTTAAGAGTTTCCAGAATTCCAAATGTCACACACTAGCAGAAACTATTTGGAGCTGACAAAATCTTACCCCTGCCAAAGTAAGCCATCATCAGCTGCTCTGGACAATCTGAAGCAGTCCCGTATTCTATGCCTGGGATTAAAATGCTTCATCAATGCTAGTATTTTTAATGTTCCTTTTTCTTGATTTACAGATCTTTTCCCCTACCTCTGTTTATTCAAAAGTTGTTCATTTTTTTTCATAAAGAAATAGTGAAAATGCTAAAACTAATCCCCAAACATAGTCTTATAACATTTCTGTTTTTTCCTTTTTTATTTTTTTAATATCAGTTACAGTTTACTAACTTTGTATCCCAGCTATAGCCCCCTCCCTCATTCCCTCCCAATCCCATCCTTCCTCCCTCATCTCCTCCCTGCCCCTTTCCAAGTCCACAGATAGGGGCAGTTGTCCCCCCCTTCCATCTGACCCTAGCTTATCATGTTACTTTAGGACTGGCTGCAATGCCCTCCTTTATGGCCTAGCAAGTCTGTTCTTCCCTCGGGGGAAGGGGGAGGTCAAAGAGCCAGCCACTGAGTTCATGTCAGAAATAGTCCAAGTTCCCCTTACTAGGGTACCTACATGGATACTGAGCTACCATGGGCTACATCTGAGCAGGGGTTCTAGGTTAGATCCATGCATGATCCTTGGTTGGAAAAAGAGTCTCATATAAGACCTCTGTGCCCAATGTATTTGGTCCTTGTGGAGCTCCTGTCCTCTCCAGGTCATACTAACTCACCCTTCTTTCATATGATTCCCTGTAATCTGCCAAAGGTTTGGTTATGAGTCTCAGTATCTACTTTGATACACTGCTAGGTAAAGTCTCTCAGAGGCACTCTGTGGTAGGCTCCTGTTCTGTTACTTGTTTTCTCCTACTTCCAATGTCCATCCCATTTGTCTTTCTAAGTGAGGATTGATCATCTTATCCCAGGTCATCTCTCTTGTTTATCTTCTATCGGCGTACAGATTTTAGTACATTTATCCTATCTTATAAGTCTAGTACCCACTTATAACTGAGTATATACCATGTGTTTTTTCCTGCTTTTGAGATACCTCACTCAGCATGACCTTTCCTAGATACCACCATTTGCCTGAAAATTTCATGATTTCCTTGTTTTTAATTGCTGAGTAGTATTCCATTGTGTAAAAGTAGCTCAATTTCTGTATCCATTCCTTAGCTGAGGGCCATCTGGGTTATTTCCTGGTTCTGACTATTCAAATAAAGCTGCTACAAACATAGCTGAGCAAAGTCCTAGTTGTGTACTTGGGCATCTTTTGGATATATGCTTAGGAGTGGTATAGCTGGATCCTGAGAAAGCACTATTACTAGTTGTCTGAGAAAGGGCCATATTGATTTCCAAAGTGGTTGTACAAGTTTACATTCCCACCAGCAGTGGAGGAGGGTTCCCCTTTCTCCACAACCTCTCCAACATGTGTTGTCACTTGAGTTTTTGATCTCAGCCATTCTGATGGGTGTAAATAATTGGGAGGGTAGGTGGGAAGGAGCTACAGCTGGGATACTAAGTAAAAAATCTGTAATTAATATAAAATATAAAAATTTAATTAAAAAACTGCTGAAAAACCCATGGTAAGATGATCAATCCTCACTTAGAAAAATGGAATGGACATTGGAAGTAGGAGAAAACAAGAAACAGGACAGGAGTGTGCCATAGCGGGCCTTTGAAAGACTCTACCTAGCAGTATATCGAAGCAGATGCTAAGACTCATAACCAAACCTTTGGCAGAGTGCAGGGAATCATCTGAAAGAAGGGGAAATTAGTAAAACCTGGAGAGAACAGAAGCTCCACAAGGACCAAATATATCTGGGCACAGGGGTCTTGTCTGAGATTGATTCTCCAAACAAGGACCAAGCATGGATATAAACAAACCAACAAACAAAACACATGAAGTGCAATGAGAAAATCATGCCATTGTATGTGTTTAGGAAGGTTTTAAATCCTGTTCATACTTCATTCAGAGCAAACAGCTTCTCTCATCCATCTATTGCCAGGGCATTGTTAAGTCTCCTTGGATTGATTCATAAGAAAGGGTATCCAGCTTCTGGCTATTACAAGTAAAGCTGGGACAAACATGGTTGAGCAAATGTCATTTTTGTGTACTTGAGCCTCTTTTGGATATATGCCTAGGAGTGGTATGGCTGGATCTTGAGGAAGTGCTATTTCTAGTTGTCTGAGAAGAAGCTGGAAACAACTCAGATGCCCCTCAACTGAAGAATGGATGCAGAAATTGTGGTACATCAATACAATGGAATATTACTCAGCAATGAAAAATAAGGAAATCATGAAATTTGCAGGTAAATGGTGGGACCTGGAAAGGATCATTCTGAGTGAGTTGTCCCAAAAGCAAAAAGACACACACGGTATATACTCACTCATATAGACATACAACATAGGACAAACCCACTAAAATCTGTGCATCAAAAGAAACTAAGCAAGAGAGAGGACCCTAACTAAAATGTTCAATCCCCATCCTGAAAGGGAAAGAGGATGGACATCAGAAGAAGAAGAAAACAGGAAACAACCTAGGAACCTGCTACAGAGGGCCTCTGAAAGCCAGAAGAAGTAAACAGGAAACAAACTAGGAACCTACCACAGAGGGCCTCTAAAAGCCTCTGCCCTTCAGACTATCAAAGCAGATGCTGAGCCTGATGGCCAGCTGTCGGGCAGAGTGAATGGAATTTTATGTAAGAAGTGGGAAATAGTAAGAGCTGGAGAGGACAGGAACTCCACAAGGAGAGCAACAGAACCAGAAAATTTGAACACAGGGAACTTCCCAGAGACTCATACTCCAACCAAGGACTATTCATGAAGATAACCTAGAACCCCTGCGCAGATGTAGCCCATGGCAGTTCAGTGTTCAAATGGTTTACCTAGTAATGGGAAGAGGGACTGCCTCTGACATAATCTGATTGGCCTGCTCTTTGATCACCTCCCCCTGAGGGGGGAGCAGCCTTATCAGGCCACAGAAGAGTATAATGCAGCCACTTTTGATGAGAACTGATAGACTAAGATCAGAAAGGAGAGGAGAACCTCCCCTATCTGTGGGCTTGGGGAGGGGCATGCATTCAAAAAGGGGAGGGAGGGTGGGGTAGGAGGGGAGGAGGGAGGGGCTTATGGGGGATACAAAATGAATAAAGTGTAATTAATAAAAAATAAAAAAGTTAAAAAAAGAAAGGGTATCATTGCATGCCTTTGCTCTTTGCCAGATTTAAAAATCTTATAATTATCCTGGCAGTTCAGAAAGTCATGTCTTCCCCATAGATCCCAGGATAGAATTTAGATTCTGCTATTTTGAACAAAAATATGTAACAGAGTAGATTAATAAAATTAAAGAAAGAACATAATAATAATCCAATATTTAATAATTGCCATGCTTACCAGAAAAAATAGTCTAATCAAACTGAGTCAGCAATAAAAAGTGCTCCCATAGATTTTGTGTGAACTGCAGCTATGCTTCTGTATGATACATTGAATTTTGAGGGACAATTGCTATGTTTCGTCTCTTTAAAGTAATATGATAAGAGACAACGATGGTATCAACTGAACCTGATTATAAGGGAAGGTCCATTTTCAGTGACCATCCAGCTTGCTAATTTGTAAATAGACACCTCATGACATTATTAAGTAATACAATATCACCTTTCCTGAATGTTCTATAGATGTGGAGGATGCTATTAAAAGTGTATAGTCAAATGTGTTATTTCCTAACCTTTACATTCTATGCTTTTATTTAGATGTCATTGCTGAAAGCAAAATAGATTAAAAAATGCTTGTATTCACATGCACTGTCACAATCATTGCATGAATGAAATCCTGAATATTGATGAAATTATAGGATACTGTAAAAATATTAATATTATGTGAATAAATGTATCTATCTAATGCATCAATTCCATTAAAACAAAATGTCAAATTGTATGTCTATAGACTGTGTGGCTGCCAAATGAATTGTTAAAGGAGTATTGTTTCAATTTTGTGAGATGAAAATACCTGTAATATACTGTTACTTAACGTGCTTTCCTTTAAACTATTATGCTGTACAGCTAAGAAAGATAGATTTTATGTTATCTATGCTGTGTGATTTCAACACAAAATTAATGTATAAAAGCATGACAGTACTAAAGGAAGATAAACAATAAACCCATAATAATCTATTTTAGAAACTTCATAATACAAATATCCATATTTTCAGTGCAAAATCCTAGGCATTGTTAGTGTCGACAGTGCATACTAGTGATTGTATGCTGCTAAGTCAATTAAAGGAAAGAAGAATGGAAAATCGCAGAGAAGGGAATTTTATTGATGGTAACATTTTGAAGGGCAACAAATAAGTGTACCATGACCTTAAGCCACTGTTTAGGGTACTGGAACAAAATTTGAGTTTAATTGGAGGCTAAGAGGTATGCATAATTAATCAGTGCTAGTCAAATTGTGGTCCTAGCTACTCACCAGGTAGATTCCCAAAAACTGGTGTAAGGATCTTCTGCAGGATAGATACATTTTGTTAGTCTGTAAAGATTACCACAGCACACCTGCTGAGGGACTGAGGAGTGTGTGCTTCCATTACTCATGCATCATTGACCTCATGGGCAACTGTCCTCATTAGTGGTAAAGATGATCTGTCTCACAAAGTTCTGCAGTTTCAGAAATAGAGGAAAAGTTAAGGACGATTTTATCTTTGTCCCTTCATACAAAGTACAATCACAAAATGAAGGTAGATATGTCTTCACAGTGCTCTTAGTTACCTTGGGGGTGCTCATGAGAAGTGAGTAAATTTTAGAAAAAGTGTTTACAAATCCTGGTTTCAATTAGGACTGGAGCATCACTAGGTGTAGTGGGGAAATCTGGGTTTACATTTGGGATCCTAGTATCATTAATAAGATAATTTGAATATGCTTTACAAGGAAGCTCAAGAACATTTCTACTCTTCATCCTTTAACTACCAGTTTCTGTATGTGTCTGGTAGTAATATAGTTATTGAAGATAGTAGATAGTTGAATCTCCTTTTATAAACCAGATGGTCTGCATCATTTAATTGGTGAGTTAATGCCATTCACATTTACTGTTAGAAGGAGAGTAATATTTTTTGGAGGGGTTAATTATTGACAGTTCTCTTAATCCTCTGTTAGTATCAAGATTTTTCTGGTTTGCTGCAATAAAGATGAAAAGTTACAGTCTGGGTTTGCCCTCTTCAACCCTGTCTTTTATGGGATCCATATAAGGGTTCTCGTAGATAAAAATGTATTTTTTTTATTTTTGTACTCTAGTATTACTTTAAGCATTGTCTAGAGTGCTGGGTTGGTTGTCATGAAATTTCTTAACCTATCCCAGTCTTAAAATACACTTGTTAAGAGATAACTTTCCTGTTGCTGAACAAAGCAATCTTGGCTGGAAATCACTTTTGACTTTCAGTGCTTGAAATAATCATCCACTGGTTTTCTGAATTTTAGACTTTTTGATGAAACATTTGGTATTGCTTGATGTTTCCGTATTTGAGTTAGCATTATTTTTTCTCTGACAAGTTTAGTTTTTCTTTGGTTTTTTTTTTTTCTTTTTGAAAACTTGACTCTAACATATGAAGAATATCTCTGGTCTGGTGTTTTCTCAGAAAATTAAGAATACTGCTACCTTAAGATCCAGCTATACCACTCCTGGGCATATATCCAAAAGATAATCAA
>NW_026591816.1:4383085-4384967 GCF_907164565.1 Psammomys obesus | reverse complement strand
AATAGCCAGAATGTGGAAACAACTCAGATGCCCCTCAACTGAAGAATAGATACAGAAATTGTGGTACATTTATACAATGAAATACTATACAGAAATAAAAAACAAAGAAATCATGAAATTTGTTTTTACTTAACTTCTGTGAAATTATTATCTGTAATTTCATTGAATAATTTATATAAACTGTTTAGGATTACTCTTAACTACTTCCACATCATGGATTGGTTTATTGAATACGTCCATACTTCTTGAAAGTTTCAGTCATGTCCATGGATTTTTGCTGCTGTTGTGGTGAGTATCTGTATGTATTATTTTGTTGTCTGTTCCCACTGTCCTCGAAATTCATGAGTCTGCTTATTCTTTGTTGGTTCTGTTATTTGCTGCTTTGTTTTTGTTGTTGTTGTTGCTTTTCCTGGATTTATTCCTTCACCTCCAGAACTTATGTCTGTTTCTTTTCCAGTTTCTCTATTTTTATGCTGGATTTTTCTTCTTTTTAATGTATTTATTATTATTATTATTTACAATTTATTCATTTTGTATCCTGGGTAGCCCACTCACTCTTCTCCTCCAAATCCCACCCTCCCTCTCTCTTCCTCCCCCATCCTTCTCCCCTAGTACACTGATAAGAAAAGCCCTCCTTCTGTACTGTCTGATCCTAGCCTACAAGGTGTCATCAACACTGCCTGGATCGTCTTCCTCTTTGTGCTAACTTAGTAGCCCCACCAGTGAGAAGTGATCAAGGAACAGGCAAGTTCATGTCAGAGACTATCTCTGCCCCCCTAACTACCTCAGATGTCCTCTGAAAGACTCCATCCAGCAGAAATTTGAAGCAGATGCAGAGAGTCACAGTCAAACTTTGAAGAGAGCACAGGAAGTCTTATAAAAGAAGGGAGATATGAAAGGACCCCGAGGGACAGGAACTCTAGAAGACCAAAAAAGCTAGGCAGGGGAACGACAGAGACTGATGAATAACAAAAGATATGCATAGAAGACAGAATCCCTGCCTTAATATGGCCCATAGACAACTTAGTCTCCATGTGAGTCCACAAGTAATGGATTTTTTTCCTTCTTTGGAAACTCAAGAAGTTAAACACCAACAAAACAAGTAATCTGATTAAAAAATGGGATTCAGAGCTAAACAGAGAATTCTCAACAGAGGAGTATCAAATGGCAGAGAAACACATAAAGAAATGCCTAACATCCTTAGTCATCCTGGAAATGCAAATCAAAACGGTCCTCAGTTCCATCTCAAACATTTCAGAATGACTAATATTTAAAAAAAAAAAGTGTGATAGATGCTGGAGAGGTTGTGGAGAAAGGGAAATCCTCTTCCATTACTGGTGAGAATGCAAACTTGTATGACTATATTGGAAATCAGTCTGGTGTTTTCTCAGAAAATTAAGAATACTGCTACCTCAAGATCCAGCTATACCACTCCTGGGCATATATCCAAAAGATAATCAACCATAGGACATTTAATCAAATATGTTCATAGCAGCTTTATTCATAATAGCCAGAATGTGGAAACAACTCAGATGCCCCTCAACTGAAGAATGGATACAGAAATTGTGGTACATTTATACAATGAAATACTATACAGAAATAAAAAACAAAGAAATCATGAAATTTGCAGGCAAATGGTAGGAACTAGAAAACAAGTAATCCAATTAAAAAAGGGGTACAGAGCTAAACAGAATTATCAAAAGAGGAATAACGAATGGCAGAGAAACACTTAAAGAAATGCTCAGTGTCCTTAGTTATTAGGAAAATGCAAATCAAAACTACCCTGAGATTTCACCTTGCACACATCAGAATGGCTAACATCAAAATCGCAAGTGACAACACATGCTGGAGAGGATGTGGAGAAAGGGGAACACCCCCCCCC
>NW_026591816.1:4370518-4383075 GCF_907164565.1 Psammomys obesus | reverse complement strand
TTTTTTTGTATGCAACCCATTGTTGGGTTTATTTATGCATCCATTCTGTTATTTTGTGTCTTTTTACTGAAAAATTGAGTCCACAGATGTTCGGAGAGATTAATGACCAGTGGCTGTTAGATCCTTTGATTTTGATGTGTTTGTGGTAGTGTGTGTGCTTTGCTACTTTTAATTTTGTGGTAGTGAGGTTATTGACTTCCTGTGTTTTCCTGAAGGTAATTAGTTTTCTTGGGTTGTATTTTTCCTTCTAGTGTCTTCTGTAATGCTGAATTATTGGGTAGGTATTTTTTAAATTTGTTTTTGTTGTTGAATATCTTGTTTTCTCCATCTATGATGACTGAGAGTTTTTGCTGAATATAGTAACCTGGGTTGACATTTGTGTTCTCTTAGGGTGTACATGATATCCGTCCAAGCCCTTCTGGCTTTCATAGTCTCTGTTGAAAAGTCAGGTGTGATTCTGATGGGTTTGGCATTATGTGTTGGCCTTTTTTCCTTGGATCTTTTAATATTTTTTCTTTGTTCTATATATTTACTGTTTTTATTGTTATGTGGCAGGAGGATTTTTTTTTTCTGGTCTAATTTATTAGGTGTTCTTTAAGCCTCTTATATAATTATAGGCCTCTCCTTTAAACTAGGGAAATTTTTCTTCTGTGATTTTGTTGAAAATATTTTCTGGTCCTTGGAGATGGGACCTCTTTTTCTTCTATTCCTATTCTTAGGTTTTGTCTTTTCATTTTGTCTTGGATTTCTTGGATGGTTTGTGTCAGGAAGTTTTTAGATTTTTCATTTTCTTTGATGGATATATTGATCTTTACCATTGCTTATTCCACACCTGAGATTCTTTCTTCCATATTTTGTAGTCTGTTGGTTATGCTTTCTTCTGTAGTTCCTGTTTTCTTCTCTAAGTTCTTCCTCTCCATAATATCCTCCATTTGTGTTTTCTTTAAATTTTCCAAGTCTATTTTCAGATCTTAAAACTGTTTGTTGATTTCCTCACCTGTCTGATTGATTTTTCCTTTTATTCCTTCACCTGTTTGTTTGAACATTCCTTTATTTCTTTTATTTCTTTCATTGATTTAATAATTCCTCTCTGAAGGCTGCAAACCGTTTGGCTGCATCTTCCTGTATTTCTTTACAGATGGCCATAATCTGTTTGACTTTATCTTCTTCCATTTCTTTCCAAATTTTATTTGTTTCTTCCATTATCTTCTTCATAAGCATAGATGTAAGGTCATCTTCTTGAATTTCACTTATGTTATGGTGTCCAGGGCTACTTACCTCTGGATATCTGGGTTCTGGAGATGCCATACTGCTTTGCATATTGTTGATTGTGCTTTTACACTGGCCTCTACCCGTCCGGCTGTCTCAGGTGTTGGCTGTTATTTTCTGATGTCTGCTGGAATCCTTAGGTGGGAAGAATCCCCTTGGCAGGACTCTTAAGGAGGCCGCCTCAGCTTTTTGGGTATGGTCAACCAAATGGCGGTGCTTCTCAGGAACTGCCATATCTCACCTCAGATGTATAGACCTGTATTATTATTTTGTTCGTTGGTAGTCAGCAGGTTTGTCCTCTCACCAGGAGATCTCCTGGAGATGGCTTCTCTGCCACTGGGTTTCTTGTTCTGAATTTAGTGAACTGCTTCTGCTGCTGTTATGCTGTGTTTGCTAGGTACAGCCCTCTTCAAGAAACAGGGAGCCCCATGGTTTGGTCAGTTTAGCTAGCAATAACTGGTTGTACCTTAGAGCAGTATCTGGGGTTGATCCAGTGGTACTCAGGCTTCTGGAGCTGTGTGCCGCAGTACCCAAGCGGTAATCAGTGGCAGGTGAGTGCAGCACTCATGCGTGCTGCAGGAGTCTAGAGCCTGCAGCTCATGGGAACCCAGAAATTTTTCTGGGGCTGGGTATCCTGAGGGTGGCCCTGATGTTGTCCCCACTGTAAGATTTCCTGACAACCGAGAGACCCAGTCTGTGGTGTGTTGTAGTCCACATTTCCTTCTGGAATGGTGAGTAGAGCATGCAGGCACAAGCAAGTGGCTCTGCACTGACAACTGAATGCCTTCTAGAACTTGGGAACTTTTCCCAAAAACTTTTGGGCCAGGGATGGGGTGGTCAGCTGAGTGCCCTGAGGTTGACCTGATGTTTCCCCTCACTGTGGGGTTTCCTTCTAATAGGGAAACCCAGTCTCTAGTGCCTTTGGGCCCACACTTCTGTCTGGGACAGTGAGTTCGGAGCATAGGCATGTCTCTAGTTTGGAGCCTAAGCACCCACTGGACCCCAGGACCTTTTCCAGTGATTGTCTGGCTGATCTGAGGTCAGTCCCAATTGTTTCCTCCACCGTGGGTTTTTCTCTCGTCTGGAAATCTCAGTCTCCAGTGTTGTGGGTCCCACAGTTCAGTCTTAGATGGTGATCAGAGCATGCAGGTATGTGTGGCTCTGGGCTGGCAACTGAGCTCCTGCCAAGACCTAGAAACTCTCCCAAGGGTTTAGCTGGGTGATCTGAGAATGGACACATTTGCTTCCCATACTGTGGGGTTTCCTCTCACCTGGGAAACATGATTGCTGGTGTTTTAGGGCCAAGAGGTCAGTCTGTTGGTTGCTGTGAAGTCAATGCTATTCTGCTCTTCGGACACAGTGTCCTCCTGGTGCTGCCATCTTGGATCCCCCTCAAAAGTATATTTGTAATGAAAAGAATTCTAACAATTAGATATGTTTTAGAGATTTTCTGTAGCATAATAGATCAACAATGGAGACAGATCATCCAAATTGTGGAATTAAAAAAAAGAGTGGTGTGTTAAAAAATTGGTGGATGAGATGGAGTTGAATGCTAATGGGAATAGCTATATTTCTATCATTAAAAATAAATAATTGCTTTAAGAAAAAATAAAGTATTCACGAGAGAAGCCAAATATCTACTGTTTTAGAATAATATGTAAAGAAAAAATAGTGAGAGAAATTTATAAATAACTCCCCCCCAAGGTTGAAAGAAATTAACTAGAATTTTAACTGCATATAAAATTAGAGTTAAGGGAATCTGTGAGGTATTCTATAGGCATAATTAAGCAATGATAGGAATAATCCAATAAAATTGTTAAAATAGAGTTACATATAGAAATAAAATGATTTGTCTTTCATAGCAAAAATCAAAGAAGGGTATATTTAGCAATATTTTAATATATTTGATATATGTTTTCTTGTGGGTAAATTGTAGAGTTTGAAGATTTGATCACAGTAATCCTGAAAACCACATTGGAAATATTGAAAATCAGAGTGGCTTAAGAAAATGTAGTACTCTGACATTTTATTTTTCTTTTGAGAATCTTTTCTTTAGTTCCATGTTTCATTTTTAATATTTTTTCCCGAAGTTGAGTTCTTTAAGTTCTCTGCATATTCTAAGTGATAATCCTCTGTTAGAAATGTAGCTAGTAACGGCTACATTTAGTTTCATTTGTTGATTGTTGGTATGAATGTCTCCATCACCATGGTACTCTCCAGAAAGTTCTTATCTGTGTTTACAATTCAAGCAGATGCCCCTCTGTCAGGTTCAGAATACGATGTCTTATCCTGAAGTCCCCTATTCATTTGAGATTGAGTTTTCTGCAGTGTGAAAAGTAAGACTCTACTTCTAGTTTTCCACATGTAGCTATCTAGTTTAACTAGAACTGTTTGTTGAGGATGATATCTTTTCTTCAATATGTACTTTTTGTCTGTTTCAAAATTAAGTTTTGTTAGGTCCAGGAATCACTGAAAGAGGACCTCAAAGTCAGGTAATGTGCAAAAGCAAGGAGCATTTATTCTGCAGAAATTGCCAGCATGCTGGGGTCACCATTCCGTAGAATAGCAACCTTGAAGTGAGCACCAAAGCTCAATTTAAAGATAGCTAGGGGATTTGCCTAGTGTGGTTGGGTAATCATTTCATTGATTTGTTGGTACTGATCTACTGATCTAGGGGATCGGGGTAGAATTATGATTGGTTCTGTAGTTGGGAAACTTCATGGAGTGTCCAGGGAACGAGGCATGCTCAAGTAACAAAGAGTGTTAACAAAAAGTGCCCAGGTAACAATATCATTTTGACTAACTAAACAAAGCATTCCTAACTAATCTTTAATTTGATTGGTCAAGGTTTTGGGCTTTTCAAAGTAGTTACTAAATTACTGTTTCTGATTTTCAAGGAGTTTATTGAGTTACTGTATTTTGTTTCCTTGAACTATAGTTTTGTTTTCTGAGCAATAGAAACTCAAGCCTGTTCAGCCTGAAGCCAATTTTGAAGCCTGTCATGCAGTCAGACTGTCTTGTTAAAAATCAGTCCACTCACTTTGATGTAAAATTTTTGTCTTATGTGTGGACCCTCGATTCTACTCCACTGATCACTATGGATATATCTATTCCAGTCAGCATTACTATTACTATAGCTTTGTAGAGTAACTTAATATCTGGGATGGTGCTAACTCCACAGTTCTTAACTCCACAGTTCTTGTTGATAATCAAGATTATTTCTGCTCACCTTCGTCTTGTGTATTTCCATATGAAATTTAAGATGATTTTCTCCATTTCTGCATATAATTGAATTGGAATTTAATTGAAATCTATAAATTGCTTTTAGAAAAGATCCCTGTGAATATTACTCAGCAATGAAAAATAAGGAAATTATGAAATTTGCAGGAAAATGGTGGGAACTGGAAAGGATCATCTTGAGTGAGCTGTCCCAGAAACAGAAAGATACACAAGGTATACACTCACTCATATAGACATGTAATATAGGATAAACTTACTAAAATCTGTACATCTAAAGAAACTAATCAAGAGAGAGGACCCTGACTAAAATGCTCAATCCCCATCCCGAAAGGCAAAGAGGATGGACATCAGAAGAAGAAGAAAAACATGAAACAACCTAGGAACCTGCCACAGAGGGCCTCTGAAAGGCTCTGCCCTGCAGACTACCAAAGCAGATGCTGAGACTTATGGCCAACTGTTGGGCAGAGTGCATGGAATCTTATGTAAGAAGTGGGAAATAATAAGATCTGGAGAGGACAGGAACCCAACAAGGAGAGCAAGTGGGTTCCATAGTAATGGGAAGAGGGACTGCCTCTGACATAATCTGATTGGCCTGCTCTCTGATCACCTCCCCCTGAGGGGGAAGTAGCCTTACCAGGCCACCGAAGATGACAATGCAGCTACTCCTAATGAGATCTGATAGACTAAGATCAGAAGGAACGAGAGGAGGACCTCCCCTATCAGTGGACTTGGGGAGGGGCATGTGTGAAGAAGGGGGAGGGAAAGTGGGATCGGGAGGAGAGGAGGAAGGGGCTTATGGGGGATACAAAGTGAATAAAGTGTAATTAATAAAAAACAAAAAGAAAGAAAAGAAATGTGCCCTGTGTCCAGATTTTGTTGTTCTGTTACTCTCCCTGAGGAGCACCCGTCCTCTCCAGGTATTACTATTCCCCCTTTCTTTCCTAATTTTTGCTGCACTTTCCAACCAAGGACCATTCATGGATATTACCTAGAACCCCTGCTCAGATGTAGCCCATGGCAGTTCAATATTCAAGTGTGTATCCTAGTAAGGGGAACAGGGACTGTCTCTGACATGAATTCCATGGCTACCTCTTTGATCACCTCCCCCTGAGGGGGGGGGCAGCATTGCCAGGCCACAGAGTCTGACAATGCAACCAGTCCTGATGAGACCTGATAGACTAGGGTCACATGGAAGGGGAGGAGGACCTCCACTTATCAGTGGCCTTGGAGAGGGACATGGGAAGAGATGAGGGAAGAAGGGTGTGATGGGGAGGAAATGAGGGAAGGGGGTACAGCTGGGATATAAAATGAATTAACTGTAATTAACATATAACAATAAAAATTTAATTAAAAAATAAATTGCTTTTAGTATTATGGGCATTTTCACAATATTTATCCTACCAATCATGAGCATGGGAGGTTTGTCCATCTGCTCTATTTTTACTAACTGAAAAGTGTCAAAGTCTACACAAAGATGGAAAGAAGATGTGGTGAGCCAGTGGGATAAGTCTCAAAGTAACTACTCATGAGCAAGTGAGACAATATCAAACGAGAAGATCAAATTTCAGAGATCAAAATATTTTTTTCCAGGAAGTCTTTTCATCAATCAGAATTTGTATTGATAAGAATAGAACTGAGTGCCTCTAAAATTTAAAAGAAATTAAGTGTTAAAGCATGGTTGATATTAATATTTAATATTGGTTCTTATGATTATTAAGTGCAACATTATTTCTTCCATGCTTTTGTAGAAATAAATGGACACAGAAATCTGTTAGGTTTTCAATACAACTTAAAGACTGGGGCTGGGCAGATATTAACCCCCTAAGCTGCCTTGTTATCTCCCAGCTACACATCCCATTGAAAATTCCCATAAATACTTGTATATGCTCCATTTGGGTTGCTTCTCTCCATCTTGCCAATCCTCAGTGAAAGCTCTTCTCAGCCATGTGCTTCTTGTTTACATTAACCCATGGCAACCTGTTTCTATCTTCTTCCTTTCTCCCCTCTGGCTCCTCTCTCTCCAGTGATCCTTCTGTCCTCCAAATCCATGAAACTTATCTCATCCACCTCTCTTCTGCCCAGCTTAGGTATAGACAATTTTATTGGCCAATCAGGTATTATTTGGGAGCCAAGGTTACACAGCATCACTTAGTGAATATGAGCATTTGTTCATAGAACAGTAAAGATCTTGGGAGACAAGCAATTAACACTTGAATGCTTAGTAGCTCCACATCAACCACAACAGTTAACTCTGAGTAGAATTTTCAGAGAGCATGTGTCAGAGAAATAGAACAATGTAGGACTTCCAGTGCAAATAAGAAAAACAAGAGCATAATAATGATTTAAAGTTTCACAGAAAAAGACTGTCCAAAAATTACCCTAAGCAAAGTATCTGTAAACTTAACTGGAATGCTGGTCCATATAGTTCAAAAGCTGCCTAGTATCTGAGCGTAGGCTGTGGGCTACAATGGCTTCTGAGATTCTGTGACTATCTGAGGCCTTTGCCGAGACAGTATCCTTAAGATTTTTCATTTGATAATGAAGACAAACAGTCCTGCTCATTTATGACTTTATTATGAAGAGATGTTCCGTTTATGTTGAAGTAAATGGTGTTTCCACATGAATGGCCAGGCCTTGGATATGGTATAATTTTCTCAGAAATGGAAGTAAAGCACATCTGAAGAACACACTCTTTAAATATTAGAGATCTGCTGAGGAGTGGTAATTAAAACATGAAAGTTCAAAGATTTATTGATTTCCTCACATGTAGTTTTTAAACAATTGGAGAGGTTTGGTGAAGCCACTGACTTTCCACTGAAATTAATATTGTATTATTTGAAAAATTATTAAACTTTTTATAGTTATGGTAGCAGTGGATAATTAAAAAATAATTCAGGATTTCAGTCTACATTAAAGAATAGTTTAAACTATCAGCATTATAATATCATTGCATGGTAAAATATTCATTATTAGAAACAACATTTCCACACACTCAGAAACAAATGTACTTGACTAAAGAATGCATGATTAATGTTTATATTAATAAATTCTATTCAGTTTGTATATGTGTTTTCTATTCATACAAAACTTTCTCAACATAGTCCCAAGATATTATGTAATGTGTGATATCTTATTGTAAAACTTAGGAAATGAAATCTTCTTGGGGGTTACAATTCATTTTAGAAGTAGAAGAACAAAGTCCAAAAGAGGATAGGCTTTGCTGACTTAGCATTTATCTGCTGTGTTTGTAGTTTTCTCTGTGTGTTGCACTCTCAGATAGGTTTCATTACAGTCCGAGCATGTGTGTTTACCAAAGGCCACCTATAATCATTCCCACTTAATCATAACAGAGGTATCCGATGCTTTATTCCCACCCTCAAAGTCATTTACTGTCTTTGAAAGAAAGATAAAATTACATATCTTCTTACTTTCATTTTGTTAATCAATAATTACTAGCATTAGTAATATAACTAAGTTGAGTAGACCACTTTGGGAACCTCATAATCCTGGACCTATTATTTTCCACTTCATAAAATTTTCTAGTGTTGAAAATACAATTGTGATTTACTTAACATAAATCAGATGGAATATTGTTTGCTTGCAGACTTGTACTTTTCAATGTTTAATGATTACCAAAATAAAATATAATAGTAAATTTCTATTTCAAGGCATTTTCAAGGCTGTAGTAATTTTATCCTTCACATCAACCTAGCTTCACAGCTTGAGATTTCAATAGTAAAATAAAACCCACAAAATGAAAACGAAAATCAATCTTGTTTTATTTAGGAACAAATTAAACTCCTCTTCAAAAGTAATGATTTTTACCTTAAAGTGGTGATAACTATCTTGTTGCCCTGTCAAGGTTTCTCATCTCCTTTTCTTACCACACTTAACCTTAACAACCCCCTTGCTTTCAAGCCCTTCCTGACTTATGGCTCTTTAAGCACTTCTGTTAAGCTTGATCATTTCCTTGCACTTGGCCTTTAATGGAGTCAGTGTCACTTTGAGAAGTGTAAATGGATTCTGCTGAAATGAAGTTTTTCAAACACTCTGGATCTAATGCAGCTTTTTTTTTCCTCCTTCTAGTAATTGATACCTTTGTTAAATGGCTTTTCGCCATGTTTGTGTAATTTCTTCTAATCAAACTGAAAAGACATAAAATTCTAATTGTCCTCTTCTTTGATCTTCTTACACTTCATTGTACCTTGTGAACATATTCATAAATAGGGTACAGCACCATAATGCCAGAGTCATAAAACAGAAGTAATTCAGTGAGGAAATTACCTTTCAATAATCTCAAAGGTAGTTCTGTTTTTAGTCTTTCTCTCTCTCTTTCTCCACACACACAGACACACACACTTTGACACACCCATGCACACAATTGTACTCACACACACACGGATACACAAACACACAAAGACACACACAGAGTAAAATGTAAATTTATGATAGTTAATACAAACTCTTTAAAATAGACTATAATAACAGCTTACAATGCTCTTCAGGGAACCTTAGTTATAATGGAAACTAAGTCCTAGTTTAAAAACAAAATAGAAAGGCAATGAGTTTAGTCTTTAAAGAAACCCTTTCCCTGCTAATCTGCTCCACCAGAGAGGTGGCAGTCATGCAGACCCATCTAACTGTGGCATTCTAATCCACAAACTATTCATACATCAAGTTCAAAGAGGACATATCACTGACTTTAAAAAAGAGACACACAGTGTACTAAACATATCCTGAAGGAACTTGGTCGCAAGTTCCTTTGACTTCAATACAAGGTCAACATTAACATGTGCTGTTCTGTGTTGAGATCAGATGGGACATTCAATGATACATTTCTTTCCAAAGGCTTATTCCAGTTTAGTCATGAGGATATACATTTGCCAAGATAAACTCCTGAATCAACTCATGTGACAGGTTTGTAGCTGCTTTTCTATGAGGGTGAGTAGTGACCCTGACTTGTCCTGAGTCTGTCTGTTGAGGAGATGTAGAGGAAGGCCAGGGCAAAAGAACAGATGGGGATGGTGCCAGCACAGTGATCACCTTCTGTGTCTGGTTAATGATACCTGGTGGAAGCAGATGCTGCTGGTCAGTATTATTGCTGCACAGGTCTTTATCAATGTGTCCATCACACTTAATGATGAAATTTATACTTATGGATAGGCAAGAATAAGAGCTAGATGAGGTCTATCAATCCCCTAACCTAACCCCTCATTGATGGTGTTGATCAGCTGGCTATAATGCAAGAAAGAGAAGTACTTTGTGGTGATGGTCCTCTGCTCCAAGGTGAGGGTATCATAGAATAGATACTCTGTAACACACAAAGGTTTCTATTCTAAATGGGGTTCTGAGGCTGTTTACCTTATATAGTGATAATAATTATGGTCTGTCAAGAACTAGACAGCCAGTCAAATACGGTTTAGTAATATAGTTACTTTATCATCAGAATATACAATGGCATTTATAAGCTCAGAGGTGCAAATGTAACATTTTTATTAATTACTTATTTATTTATTTTTACATGCTGTTTGCAGCTTTCTCTCCTTTCCCTTCTCCCTGCCCACCCCCACCTTCTATTCCCAACCCTCCCTTCCTTTTTTCCCAGTGAAGAAAAGGTCTGGAATATCAAGTTGTAGTAGGACTACTGAAGCCAGACAGCACAGCCCAGTTAGGGGAAAGGGGTCCAAAAGCAGGGAATAGAGTCAGAGACAGCCCCTGCTCCAGTTGTTAGGCAACCCACATGAAGACCAAGCTGCACATTTGTTACATACATGTGGGGGGGGGTCTTCATTCAGGCTTGCATGCAATTTGGTTGGTGGTTCAGATTCTGTGAGCCACTATGAACTCAGGTTAATTGATTCTGTAGGTTTTCATGTGGTGTCTTTGTATGTTCTGGCTTCTTCAGTCCTTCCACCACCACTTCCATAAGGTTCGTGAGGTTGGCCTAATGTTTGGCTGTGGGTCTCTGCATTTGATTCCATCAGCCGCTGGATGAAGCTTCCCAGAGGACAATTATGCTAGCCTCCTGTCTGCAAGTACAGAAGAATACCATTAATAGTGTCACAGGTTGTTTCTCTTTCATTGGGTGGGTCTTAAGTTGGGATAGTCATTGGTTGGCCATTTCCTCAAATTCTGTTCCATCTTATACCTGCACTTTCTTGTAGGCAGAATAAAATTTTGGTTGAATGTCTTTGTGGGTGAGTTCGTGTACATATACCTCCACTGGAGGACTTACATGGTGATCAGAGATAGCCATTTCAGGTTCCACATTTCCTGTTGCTAGGAGTCTTAGCTAAGGCTATCCTCATAGATTCCCTTTTCCTGTTTCCCTTGCCCTAACTTTCTCAGAGATGCCCTCCCCCCTACGTACTTCTATCTGTCTCCCAGTTTTCTCTCCCTCCATCGTAACCACATGACATCTCTTTTGTTTCCCTCACCACACTTCTTTTCCACCTAGTTCCCTCCTTTAATCTCTTCCCCTCTCCAACCCCTCTTCCACTCAGTTCCCTCCCTCCATATATCTTACATGCAACTGAATAATGGATAAAGAAACTGTGGTACATTTACACAATGGAATATTACTCAGCTGTTTAAAATAATGACATCATGTTATCTGCAGGCAAATGGATGGAATTAGAAAATATCCTCCTGAATGAGGTATCCCAGACCCAGAAAGACACACAGGGTATGTACTCACTTACACGTGGTTATTCGTCATAAAGTAGAGGATGACAATGACAATCCACAGGCCCAAAGAAGCCAAGCAACAAGGAGGGCCCAAGGCAGAATTCTCGAATCTCAATCAAAAGGGGAAAAATAATTGTAATTTTCATTTGCGAGGTATAGTTGTTGTCAGTTCTTTCTGAACTCTGGCTGGATGGTTCAAATCAAGTTTTCTGGTTCAAACTCCTATCCAAAGCTGATTCAATTTAGCTTCTCTAGGCTTCTCACAGTATTGTTCTGCTTGGTATCAAACTAACTCTGGCAATTTTTTCTAATATTCTGTTTTTTCTTTAATTTTTCTCATTCCCTGGTTTCAACTGCCTCTTCTGACCTGCACTGAACTGCATGAACACACGAACAGACTCATTCCTAGTTGACTGATCTCAATTGAACTGACTGCTCATGTGAACTCCACTGCATTGAACTCAACTGACTGATCTGACTCTTTCTCCCTGCTCTCTTTAAATAGCCTCTTTCCTTTTCTGGTCTCCTGACAGTTGGGCATAACCTATTCTCTCAAATCTCTCTCTGATTTGTCACTTTATCCCTCAATTAGATGTAAATATTTGTGATTAAAGTGTGTACTAAAGGTATGCCTGTATTCCAGACAGATCAAACATACCTAGAAGGTCTTTGTATGTGATCAGATGAGTCATGTTGCTGGATTAAAGTTCCTCTACAGAGAGGCACACAGGAACAGTGTGCCTCTGGACAGACTTGTTTGTCTCCAGTCTTGAGAAGATTTGGTCAGCAGTGTGTAGAGGACCCTCATAGCTAAGTGCAACTCTTATAGAACCTGAATTACTTCTTGACAAGACCATTTGTAAAGATGCAAAGCATACTCTGAGACTCATCGTGCATAGATGATTCCTTTTCTCAGTGCTCATCATCATGTCCTGATACCAGCAATGGAAGGCAACACTACCTAATAAAGCATCCCTATCAAAGAATGTTTGCACATGCTAGAATCATTATGAATAGTGTGCCTTGTGACTTCACTGTGACAGATGCAGTACCTAGAGTTTATTAAGATGTAAAGCAAGCAGGGGATGCTTGGTGAAGGTATTGTTATCATTTCAAGAGCACTTTCACTATCTGTGCTTAATATGGCTACCCTTTAGAGAGCACTGTTTCATTTCCCTTCTTATATATTTCTTGTTAATTTATAATTCTTAGAAATTAATAAAGTAAAAAACTCAATTTGCTGATTTTTCTTTCTTTTGGTTGCTTCTTCCATTATAATTCATTGATATATATATATGTATATATATATGTATGTATAGATATAGATATAGATATAGATATAGATATAGATATAGATATAG
>NW_026591816.1:4304225-4370508 GCF_907164565.1 Psammomys obesus | reverse complement strand
ATATAGATATAGATATAGATATAGATATAGATATAGATATAGATATATCCTTTATTTCAATGTCATGTTACTGCTCTTTCTGCATCTTATACTTCTTCCCCAGTCTTTGTTCTACATAGCAAAATTATGTATTTATATAATGCATATCAGTGGCCATTATATTACTTCAAAGCACTTTAACGATTTCCCTGGCTCTTCACTATGTGAAGTTAAAGTACTTTCAGCCTTGTGTTTTAGTACATAGACTTGATTGTTCCCTCAGAGCACTCATCATCATTTGTCCCCAAATACAATGGAACCTCCATATTTATTCATAGAAATTTCCTTTTAAATCATTTGAAATCTGAGCCCACCTCTTCTGTAACACCACACTCTATACTTCAAAAGCAAAAGGAGCTTTTATCTCCCACATTTAGATCAACTGTGATCTTTCATTTGTCTTCACAGGTTAATGGGACCAAACAATTAGACATCTAAGTTATCATTCTTGGAAAGTACTTAGGCAAGCATCATTATTCTTAAAAATATCATATGTTGTTAAAAGAACAATTGAAAAAAATATATAAGGTATTTTATTGTATTTTAAAATTAAATATGTTATATAAATTGTTGCATGAACTTTCATTTACTCCATTGTTCTTAACCTCTTTATCACACAATCTGGGTAAACTAAAAATTAAGTTGTTTTGTTTGTTTGTTTGTTTGTTTGCTGCTGTGAAAACACTCTGACAGGAAGAAAAGGTTTATGCTGGCCCAAAGCTCAAAGTTATACCACACCATGGCAGAAAAGCCAAGGTAACAAAAAATTAAATCTGGTCACATTGTATCCACAATGAAGAAGGGGGAGCAGTGAGTGTAAGGTGACACTTAGTTCCCTTCCTTCCATTTATCCAGGCCAGTTTCCCAGCAGGGACAGCTAGAGGATGTCCACCTCAATGAATATACTTAGGCTAACATATAGGCATGCTCAGATGTTCATCTTCCCAGTGCTGCTGGATTCCATGAGGCTGACAGCACTCTCTATCACAACTCTACTCCTAGTAAGGAAGTCTATTGAACAGGATGGCACATCTACAATGTGGTTTAGTATTTATCCACAAGGTAGGATAATTCATCATGCTGAAAACAATTTTCAATCAATAATCTAAATTATGTATAGGATTTCATTAGAATGCATTTACACTCAATGATTTTTATCTACTTTATATTAATTAATTTGTTACCCTATGTTTGATTAGTTTTTCAGATGTTATTTTACATCTGAAATATACTGAAACTCTATCACTGTTTCAATGAAGTCACCATTCGTCAAGTCTACATTAGTCACATTTACATGGAAGGGATGAATGTAGATTAAATAATTAAAAGGTCTCTTTGAGATATCGTTAGGTAACCAGGCCAAGTTTGTGTCAAGATAGACTTGGGTTTTACAAAGAAATTATATTAAAATTATAAATACATTATGCAATGCATTTTATTTATTTGCTTATTTTTATTTCTTTTAATATTAGTTACGGTTTGTTTACTTTGTATCCCTGCTGTATCCCACTCCCTCTTTCCCTCCCAATCCCAACCTCCCTCCCTCATCTCCTCCCTGCCCCTTTCCAAGTCTACTGATAGGGGTGAACCTCCTCTCCTTTCATCTGATACTGGATTATCAGGTATCTGCAGGACTGGCTGCAAACTCCTTCACTGTGGCCTAGCAGGGTTCCTCCACCCCCGGGGGGAGGAGATGAAAGAGCCCTACATTTAGATCATATCAGAAACAGTCCCTGTTCCCCTTATTAGGTTTCCCAGTTGGTTACTGAGCTAACAAGGGCTACGTCTGAGCAGAGATTGTAGGTTACATCCATACATCATCCTTGTTTGCAAAAACAGTCTCATAAAAGACCCCTGTGCTCAGATATATTTGGTCTTTGTGGAGCTCCTGTCCTGTCCAGGTCATATTAACTCCCCCCTTCTTTTTTCATGATTCTCTGCACTCTGCCGAAGGTTTGGTTATGAGTTTTAATATCTGCTTTGATACACTGCTAGGTAGAGTCTTTCAGAGGCCCTCTGTGGTAGGCTCCTGTCCTGTTACTTATTTTCTCCTACATCCAATGTCCATTCCATTTGTCTTTCTAAGTGAGGATTGATCATCATAACCTGAGTCCTCTTTCTAGTTTATCTTCTTTAGGTGTATAGATTTCAGTATGTTTATCCTATCTTATAGGTCTATATAAGTGAGTATATACCAAGTGTGTCTTTCTGCTTTTGGGATACTGTACTCAGGATGATCATTTCTAGGTCCCACCATTTGCCTGCAAATTTCATGATTTCCTCATTTTTAATTGCTGAGTAGTATTCCATTGTGGAAAAGTACCACAATTTCTATATCCATTCCTCCACTGAAATACATCTGGGTTGTTTCCAGGTTCTGGCTATTATGAATAAAGCTGCTACAAACATGGTTGAGCAAATGTCCTTGTTGTGTACTTGAGCCTCTTTTGGATATATGCCTAGGAGTGGTATAGCTGGATCTTGAGGAAGCATTATTCGTAATTGTTAACATGATAACATAAATAATATTTGTATAGAAGTGAACAGAATTAAAACACAACCCTCTGATAAGGCTCAATTATAAAATTATTTATTTATTTGTCTTGATATAAAAAGTGGAGGATACATAAAACCAGACACATTAAATAGATTAGAAGAAAAAATGGGGAATACCCTTGAACTTATTGGCACAGGAGACAACTTCCTGAACACAACACCAACAGCACAGGCTCTAAGAGCAACAATCAATAAATGGGACCTCATGAAACTGAAAAGCTTCTGCAAAGCAAATGACACTGTCATCAAAACAAAAAGCGACTGCCTACAGATTGGGAAAGAATCATCACCAACCCTTTATCTGACAAAGGGCTAATATCCTTTATATATAAAGAACTAAAGAAGCTGAAATGTAGCAAACCAAGTAATCCAATTAAAAAATGGGGAACAGAGCTAAGCAGTGAATTCTCTGTAGAGGAATATCGAATGGCAGAGAAACACTTGAAGATATGCTCAACCTCATTAGCCATTAGAGAAATGCAAATCAAAACAACCCTGAGATTTCACCTTACACCCATCAAAATGGCCAAGATGAAAAACTCAACTGACAATACATGTTGGACAGGTTGTGGAGGAAGGGGAACCCTCCTCCACTGCTGGTGGGAATGTAAACTGGTACAACCATTCTGGAAATCAATCTGGCGCTTTTTCAGACAACTAGGAATAGTGCTTTCTCAAGTTCCAGCCATACCACTCCTAGGCATATATCCAAAAGAGGCTCAAGTACACAATAAGGAAATTTGCTCAACCATGTTTGTAGCAGCCTTAATTGTAATAGCCAGAAGCTGAAAACAGCCCACATGCCCCTCAGTTGAAGAATGGATGCAGAAATTTTGGTACATCTACACAATGAAGTATTATTCTGCAACGAAAAATAAGGAAATCATGAAATTTGCAGGTAAATGGTGGGACCTGGAAATGAACATCCTGAGTGAGCTGTCCCAGAAGCAGAAAGACACACACGGTATATACTCACTCATATAGACATATAATATAGGATAAACCTACTAAAATCTGTACATCTAAAGAAACTAATCAAGAGAGAGGACCCTGACTAAAATGCTCAATCCCCATCCTGAAGGGCAAAGAGGATGGACATCAGAAGAAGAGGAAAACAGGAAACAACCTAGGAACCTGCCACAGAGGGCCTCTGAAATCCTCTGCCCTGCAGACTATCAAAGCAGGGGCTTAGACTTATGGCCAATTGTTGGGCAAAGTGCAGGGAATCTTATGTAAGAAATGGGAAATAGTAAGATCTGGAGAGGACAGAAACCCCATAAGGAGAGCAACAGAACCAGAAAATTTGAACACAGGGGTCTTCCCAGAGACTCATACTCCAACCAAGTACCATGCATGGAGATAACCTAGAACCCTTGCACAGATGTAGTCCATGGCCGTGTAGTGTCCAAGTGGGTTACATAGTAAAGGGAAGAGGAACTGCCTCTGAGATAATCTGATTGGCCTGCTCTTTGATCACCTCCCCCTGAGGGGGAAGCAGCCTTACCAGGTCACAGAAGATGACAATGCATACACTCCTGTTGTGATCTCATAGACTAAGATCAGAAGGAAAGAGGAGAAACTCCCCTATCAGTGGACTTGGGGAGGGACATTTGTGAAGAAGGGGAGAGAGAGGGTGGGACCGAGAGGGGAGGAGGGTGGGGCTTATGGGGGGGATACAAAGTGAATAAGTGTAATTAATAAAAAAAATTTTAAAAAGTGGAGGATAGCAGGTCCTGGTGGTCCATTCTGTCAATCCCACAACTAGGTAGGCGGGGCTGTGAAACTCTGAGTTTAAGAACAATCTGATTTACATAGCATAGTAAGTTCTAAGCTAGCCTTGGAGACAGTGTCAGCCAATATCAAAAACAAAACAAAAAGAAAAGAAAAGAAAAAAAAATAAAATGAAAGAAAAATCTCAAAAAACCTGGAAAGTCCAAAGTTTGATGTTATAATAGCTACATGGTTTGGGCCTTCTCTAGCCCATAAATTCAATAAAAACCTCAAAACAAAACAAAACAAAACAAAACAAAGCAAAATAGTTTAAGTAATTAAACTTCATTATTTACTGCAGATACAGAGACTGTGCTGGTTTACTTTAAGAAACCCTTTTATTTACATTTCTTATATCTCTTTCTCCCTATTCCAACCCATTCCCTTTCAATACCCCAACACCAGGTAGGAGAGAGAAATGGTTTGTGGGAGAGGGGGCACAGTTCTTTCTTAGCTGCTTCCTGCTGGTTAGGGTTTAGATTCCCTGGAGCCAGTCCAATCCTTGTTTCAGGAGATCTCCAACTTCTTGTCTCACTGCATCAAGAGCAACAGGAGCTGCATAGGGGAAGCAGCAGCAGCCTTGTTCTTTTTCGGGGCTACTCCACACTTCTGGGCTCTGGCACTTATTGTCTCTCCAAAGTCCTCAGATTTTAACTATCTACAGCTGGCAAAGAGCTCCTCTCAGATAATGCACACAGAAAATAGTTTGCTGCTGTGTACCATCTGAATCATCCCACATCCCACACCTAGAACCTAAACAAAAAAAACATGTTTATATCCACAAGAGAGTGTGTAGTGTGTATGAGACTACTATTCCTAGGACAACATGAAAAAACATCTGTGTATCCCAGTTACAGAACTGAAGGCAGGTCAAAGTAAAAAACACCACTAAATTCTAACATGTGAGCATTAAATGCTATTTGTGAACAATGACCATATTTGGGTCATGAGTAAGGACTCTGCACTCTGCCGAAGGTTTGGTTATGAGTTTTAATATCTGCTTTGATACACTGCTAGGTAGAGTCTTTCAGAGGCCCTCTATGGTAGGCTCCTGTCCCGTTACTTATTTTCTATGAGGCTATCCTCATAGATTCCCTTGTCCATTACTTATAGGAGAGTGGTCCACTCAGAGATAGCCACATGATCAAATGTTCTCCACAGTAAAGATAGCTCATTAAGGATAAGTCCCTATAGCTCTCTGCCAAAACTGTCTTCAGCTTGACAGGCCTGAGAGTCCACCATTCACAAAGGCCTTGATTGCACAAACATGTGAAGGACAGGGTCTTGTGCATTAGGCTTCAGAGACATTCTGAGATTTTTGTCTTTCCTAATGTATGTCCCTTTAGAGCTTCATAATTTCTAAGGTGCTTCCTTCCATGAAGGAATATTTCTACTCAGAATAAACTGCTATACAGCTGTGTACAAGATCAAGGATTTCATAGTTAGTACACAGATATGTATGTCATAAATTGAAACCCAGAGTTGTTTTGTGTGCTCTCCTACAGAGAATGAGTATTTAAGGAGAAAATTAGAGCACTTGATTTTTGGAAACACATTTTTCATAACACTGTAAGAAGTGAAGGAAAAGTCTGGGGGAGCCTGGAGGAGTTTTCTAGGGAAGGTGATGTCTAGCAGAGAAACAATAGGCAGGAGCACACTCTATCTGAGGTGAGTGACACCTGAAAAATTTCAACAAGCGCACACAGAGCAACCTGTTCTAGACAGTCACTGGGGCATCAGTGAAGAGGTGAGCAGCTCTGTGTGCTTCTGAGCTGGTCAGGTGTAATTGGAAGTCTTCTTTTTACAGCAGAGCATTAGGATAATTAAGAACTAAACACTAATGGGAAGGCTTCAGTAGCAAACAATGGAAGTATTTAGGTAGTAAACTATTGCTAGAGGAATGTGAAACAACCTAAATTGTTGATACCAGAGACACCTAAAAGCAGTATTACCCAAGCCTTTTCTTTTACTCAAAAGGAAAACATAACAATTTGGGAAAGTACATGTTCTTTTGGCCTTGAATAAGGTAATTATGGGTAATCAAATAGTAGCCTGATTCTTTAACAGCCCTCCTTCTGATAGTACAGGAGGCTTTTTTTTTTCTCACAGATAAACAACAAGGGAAACCAGGAATATTAAACATTCAAGGTTGTTACTTCAAAGGGAAAAAAATATAAAAAAAATATAAAAAATATAAACTATTTCTGCCCAGAATGCTTGTTGTTTAATAGCCCAGTGACCTTTGCCATGTCTGTAGTACCTAACACCACATCAGATCCTATGAAGGTGGCAATGTATATCACAAAGAGTTTCAATGTAGTCATGTATTAAACGCTAGTGAGCGTACAGGGTAGAGATAATTATCATTAGGAAAAGAGGTTTTTTTGTTTTGTTTTGTTTTTTGTTTTGTTTTGTTTTGTTTTTTAACTGTGCTGTGCTTACCTATACCTGAAATAAACCACCTAGTATCAATTCTTGAAGTTTGAACCAACACAAGCAACGGAATCCTGCTGGCCTTGGAGTTCCCAGAGACCTGACAGTTAAAACCTTGGGAATATAAATTATAAAGGAGACTTTCTGGTTGTCAAGGATAAGCATCAGTAGTAGGAAGCCAATATCAAATTTCCTGAGGAAACTTTCCTTTTAAGATAATATTATGCCAAGGATATTTCTCTATGTATTTGAGTAATCGACATTTTTCCAGAAAAAAAATATTGTCATTCAACACAAATAAGACAAACTTGGATTCAAGTTACTTTTCTGAAGAAAATGCAAAGCAAGTTATCAAGTTGCACTTGTTGTTGTTTTCATCCTAAGAGGATCCTTATCTAGGCTTTAGGTCTCCAGTTAAGTTTATGTTTGTGGCTGAAGAAAAGACATTAAAAATTGTCATGAATAGCCCTTGGGGAAAAGACATAGCATGTCAGCTAGACTGGAGTTTTGTGAGACACAGGCTGAACCACGTCCTGTTACCTCATGTCACCGATGAAGAACAAAGATATTGAGCAGGATACTCCACCCCAGGGACATGGACAATTGCAGTATTGTCAGCAGAACCAGAAGTCTCACTGGTTTCTTCAATGATCTGCAAGGATGATAAGAGTCAGAGAAGCAGGCACAAGATAAAGAAGTAAGTAGTGACTCACTTTTTGTGTCTTTGTATGAAAGCAGCTAAAGCAACAATGTATGAGGTAGCATGTGCAAGACACAATAAAATATGTTACAGTTGACAATACTTCAAAGGTGTATTGTTTTCTTTTGAAATAACATTGAATTAACTTAATTGTAATCTCAAAAAGACTGACTTAAACTGGATTTTTAAATCTATACTGAAGAATTAAAATGTATCAGACTTGAACAAGTGATTCTGCTTTCTCATAAAAGCATTGTTTATTTGGAGAAATATCCCTCAACTATCAGCCATTAAATATGAGCCATAGTTTTGCTACACATCCAACCAGCATTCTGTTCTTGTGTCTTATCTGAACAATAATTTCTCCATTTATAAAAGGAAAAGTGCTACAACACATGTCATCTGAGCCTCTTTCCACACCAGTCATTACAGGAATGCATGTGCTACAGAATGTATTTGAGCACAGTAGACATGGTTCCAACTCATCTTTATGCAAGGCCTTATAGAAAGGTAAAATGACTAATGACAAATACAGAAATTATTTTAAAGATTTCTTTATTCTAAAAATGACATTATTACTATTGACTGTTAAAGAATATTTTTCCTCAAATACGGTGGTTTAGGTGGTTTATACTTTTTTATAATATGTGAATGTACCCACAAACATATTCCTTATATCAAATGGGAAAAAGATTGTATACAGTTTATTATTCAGCAAAATGAGTCATTTATAAATAAACAAAACCAATAGAGAAGGGTTTTACCAAATTGTTAAAGCTGAATTTAGTCTGGCTAATGATAGGAACTCTGAAAAACATAATCACTATTATCTTATAGTGGGCAAATAGCATGCCACATATCATCTAACTTTATAGACAGAATCATTGTATTAGTCTTTTGCTTGAAATAAAATAATGTTTTAAATACTATATTTATTTTCTGTCTGACTTGTAAACATTTGAAGGCTTGGCCATAAAGTAGATATATAAACTGTTTTATATAGATGTATAGACCCATAATCTATTATTTTTCTCAGCAGTATGTTGCTTTATTCTTACTCATTAATTTTATAACATTGTGAATCAAGTATGGAGTTATATGTATACTTAAAAATCACATTGAAATGTTGATAAGAAAAAAATTATCATGAGAAGTTTTCCATCAGTGTTGGTGGTGACATTTCAGATATAGCAATAGCTGAGTTTGAAAACTGAATTATAAGTCGAAGTGAAACATGGAAACGTGTACTTAATGCTGTGAATACGTATTAAAAGCCAGTAGGAGTTGACAGAGAATAGCACACAAAGAAAAATGGGAGTCTTTTGGCAAAAAGCTATTGAAACTGAATTTGTTTGTGTGTGACATGCAAAGAGGTTGAGCCTGAGGAAAAACTATAGGAAGACTATTACACATACATAGATAGAACAAAAATAACCAAAAACAAACAAACAAACAAAAAACAGACTTTGTCAGAGACAACCCCTGTCCCCCTTACTAGGGAACACATTTGGAAACTGAGCAGCCTATGGGTTTCATCTGCACAAGGGGTCTAGGGCCTCTCCATGCAAGGTTCTAGGTTGGAGTATCAGTCTCTTAAGGACACTCTGGCCCCAGGTTTTGTTTTTTTTGTTTTTTTTTTTTTTACTCTGTTGGTCTCGTTGTGGAGCTCTTGCCACTTGCAGGTCTTTCTATCTCCCCCTTCTTTCATAAGATTCCCTGAAATCTGAGGAAACTTTGGCTATGAGTCTCAGCATCTGCTCAGATAACCTCCTGGGTGGAGTATTTCAGAGTCCCTCTGTGGTAGTCTCCTGTCCTATTCCCTGTTTTCTCCCTCTTCAGATGTCAATCCCATTTGCCTTGCTGAGTGAGGATTGAGCATCTTACCCAGAGTTCTCCTTCCTTATCACTATTAGGTGTACAGATTTTAGTATGTTTATATTATATGTCTAATATACACTTATACATGAGTCACATAGGAAGACAATGCAGCCAGTCCCAATGTGATCTGATAGGCTAAGGTCAGATAAAAGGGGAGGAGGGCCTCCCCTATCAGTGGACTAAGGGAGGGGCATGGGAGGAGAAGAGGGGGGAGAGTGTGGGACTGGGAGGATTTGGGGAGACTATAGCTGGGATAAAAAGTGAATAAATTGTAATAAATAATAATAAATTAAAAAATATTAAACTGGAAATTAATAAGAAACTTTACAAATAACAAACTCATTGTACCACAAAAAACCAGATTTCATTCTATAATAATGTAAAGTAAAAAAGAAAATAAATAAACTAAATCCTCCCAAGCAGGAGAAATTCAGTCACATTCAATGTTCATTTTAGTGTTGTATAAATTATTGATGGTAAGTGATTAGTCTGAGGATACATTGATGAGTAATGAGCAGTTTGTCAGGGGAATATAATGCACATAATTTGATATACATTTACTTATAATGGATGTTTGTCATCTTACCTGATGGAGCTCCCTTCTAGAATTAAACACCATGTTTAAAAATTTCAATAGCATATATGAGAATCTCTATTTAGAGATATTGTCCAGGTAAAATTTGCATATGTAAGGAAGCTAAGAAAGGAGGACCCTGGATAAGATGATCAATCCTCATTCAGAAAGGCAAACAGGATAGACATTGGAAGAGAGAGAAAACAGAGATAGGACAGAAGCCTACCACAGAGGGCCTCTGAGAGACTCTACCCAGCAGGGTATCAAAGCAGATGCTGAGAGTCATAGCCAAACTTTGGGCAGAGTGCAGGGAACCTTATGAAAGAAGAATAAACTAGAAAGAGCTGGAAGAACAGGAACTCCACAAGGAGAGCAACAGAACCAAAATATCTGGGCCCAGGGGTCTTTTCTGAGATTGATACTCTAAACAAGGACCATGCATGGAAATAATCTATGCACTGATGATAGCCTATGGAAGCTGAGTATCCAAGTGGGTACCCTAGTATTGGTGATAGGGACTGTCTCTGATATGAATTCAGTGGCTGGCTCTTTGATCACCTCCTCCTGATGTGGGATCAGCCTTAGCAGGCCACAGTGGAAGATAATTCAGCCAGTCCTGATGAGCTCTGATAGGCTAGGGATAGATGAAAGGGGAGAAGTACCTCCCCTATCAGTGGAGGGGCATGGGAGGGAGAAAAGCTAGGGAGAAGGGGAGTATAAGAGGATGAAGGAGAGGGTTACAGCTGGGATACAAAGTGAATAGATCATAATTACGTTTTTTTTTAATTTTTTATTAATTACACTTTATTTACTCTGTATTCCCCCCTGTAGTTCCTTCCCTCCTCACCTCCCAATCCCTACTTCTTTCATATGTATATCAACAATTCTACACATGTTAGTTTATGTAGCTCATAATTTATAATCATAGAAAACACAGTTTTCTAACCCAGATGTCCATCAATGGAGAAATGGATACAGAAATTGTGGCATTTTTACACAATGGAATACTACTCAGCAATCAAAAAGGAGGAAATCATGAAATTTGCAGGCAAATGGTGGAATCTAGAAAAGATCATTCTGAGTGAAATATCCCAGAAGGAGAAAGACAAACATGGTATATACTTGCTTATATAGACATACAAGATATAATAAACATAATGAAATCTATACACCTAAAGAAGATAAACAAGAAAGAAGACACAAGGTAAGATGATCAATCCTCACTTAGAAAGACAAATGGGATGTGCATTGGACATATTACAGGAGTCTACCGCAGAAGGCATCTGAAAGACTCTACCTAGCACTGTTTCAAAACAGATACTAAGACTCATAACCAAACCTTTGGCAGAAGGGGAGTTAGTATGATGTGGAAAGGATAGGAGCTCCACAAGGACCAAATATATCTGGGCACAGGTGTCTTTTCTGAGACTGACACTCCACGAAGGACCATGTATGGATATAACCTAGAACATTTGCTCAGATGAAGTGCGTGGTAGCTCAGTAACCTATTGGTTTTCCATAGTAAGGGGAACAGGGACTAGTTCTGACAGGAACTCAATGGCAGGCTCTTTGACCTCCCCACCCCCCAATGGAGGAGTAGTACTGCTAGGCCACAAGGGAGAACTTTGCAGCCAGTCCTAAAGATACCTGATAATATAGGGTCAGATGAAAGGGGAGGAGGTCCTCCCCAATCAGCGGACATGGAAAGGGTCAGGGAGGAGATGAGGGAGGGAGGGTGGAATTGGAAGGGAATAAGGGAGCAGGATACAGCTGAGATACAAAGTTAATAAAATGTAACTAATAATAAAAATTTAAATTAAATTAAAAAAGAAAACAGGTTTCTATGCAATAAAAAATCGACTTTAATTTTTTTTTAATTTTCATTAATTAAACTATTCACTTTATATCCCCCCTGTAGCTCACTCCCACCTTCCCTCTCATTCCCTTCTCCCACCACCTTCTCCATGCATGCCCCTCCCCAAGTCCACTGATAGGGGAGGTCTTCCTTTCATTCCTTCTGATCCTAGTCTATTAGATCTCATCAGGAGTGGAGTGGCTGTATTGTCTTCCTCTGTGGTCTGGTAAGGCTGCTCCCACCTCAGGGGGAGGTAATTAAAGAGCAGGCCAATCAGTTCATGTCAGAAACAGTCCCTTTTTCCATTATTATGGAACCCACTTGCATACTGAACTGTCATGGACTACATCTGTGCAGGGATTCTAGGTTATCTCCATGCATGGTCCTTGGTTGGAGTATCAGTCTCAGAAAAGAACCCTGTGCCCAAATTTTTTGGTTCTGTTGCTCTCCTTGTGGGGTCGTTCCTCTCCAGATATTACTATTTCCCACTTCTTTCATTTGATTCTTTGCAAACTGCCCAAAGGTTGGCCATAAGTTTCAGCGTCTGCTTTGATAATCTACAGGGCAGAGTTTTCCAGAGGCCCTCTGTGGCAAGCTACTACTTGTTCCCTGTTTTTTTTTCTTTTTTTTTTAAATTTTATTATTATGTTTTTTTTTCTTTTTTAACTTCTATTAATTACACTTTATTCACTTTGTATCCTCCCATAAACACCTCCTTCCTACCCTCCAAATTCCACATTACCTCCCCCTTCTTCATGCATGTCCCTTCCTAAGTCCACTGGTAGGGGAGGTCCCCCTCCCCTTCCATCTGATCCTAGTCTATCAGATCAAATAAGGAGTGGCTGCATTGTCAACTTCTGTGGCCTGGTAAGGCTGCTCCCCCCTCAGGGGGAGGTGATCAAAGAGCAGGCCAATCAGTTCATATCAGAGTCAGTCCCTCTTCTCATTACTATGTAACCCATTTGGACCCTTAACTGTCATGGGCTACATTTGTACAGAAATTCTAGGTTATCTCCATGCATGGTACTTGGTTAGAGTATGAGTCTCTGGAAAGACCCATGTGATCAAATTTTCTGATACTGTTGCTCTCTTTGTGGAGCTCATATCCTCTCCAGATCTTACTATTTCCCACTTGTTTCATAACAATCCATGCACTCTGCCCAACAGTTGTACATAAGTCTCAGCATCTGCTTTGATGGTCTGCAGGGCAGAGGCTTTCAAAGGCCCTCTGTGGCAGGTTCCTAATTTATTTCCTGTTTTCTTCTTCTGATGTCTATCCTCTTTGCCTTTTGGGACAAGGATTGAACATTTTAGTTAGGGTCCTCCCTCTTGATTAGTTTCTTTAGATGTACAGATTTTAGTAGGTTTATTCAATATTATATATCTATATGAGTGAGTATATACCATGTGTGTCTTTTTGCTTCTAGGATAGCTCACTCAGGATGATCCTTTCCACTTCCCACCATTTACCTGCAAATTTCCTGACTTCCTTATTTTTCATTGCTGGGTATATTCCATTGTGTAGATGTACCACAATTTCTGTGTCCATTCTTCAGTTGAGGGGAATCTGGGCTCTTTCAAGCTTCTGGCTATTACAAATAAAGCTGCTACAATCATGGTTGAGCAATAAGCCTCTTTTGAATATATACCTAGGAGTGGGATAGCTGGATCTTGAGCAAGCACTATTCCTAGTTGTCTGAGAAAGAGCCAAATTGATTTCCAGAGTGGTTGTACAAGTTTATATTCCCATCAGCAGTGGAGGAGGGTTCCCCTTTCTCCACAACCTCTCCAGCATGTGTTGTCTCTTGAGTTTTTGATCTTGGCCATTCTGATGGGTGTAAGGTGAAATCTCAGGGTCATTTTGATTTGCATTTTCCTAATGGCTAATGAGGTTGAGCATTTCTTTAAGTGTTCTCTGCCATTCGATATTCTTCTATTGAGAATTCTGTTTAGCTCTGTTCCCCATTTTTTAATTGGATCACTTAGTTTGTTGCTTTTCAGCTTCTTTAGTTCTTTATATATACTGGATATTAGCCCTCTGTCAGACAAAGGGTTGGTGAAGAGTCTTTCCCAATCTGTAGGAGTCATTTTGTTTTGATGAGAGTGTCCTTTGCTTTACAGAAGTTTTTCAGTTTCATGAGGTCCCATTTATTGATTGTTGCTCTTACAGCCTGTGCTGTTGGTGTTCTGTTCAGGAAGTTGTCTCTTTTACCAATGAGTTCCATGGTCTTCCCCAATTTTTCTTCTAACATGTTTAGTGTTTCCGGTTTTATATTTAGGTCTTTATCTATTTGGACATTATTTTTGTGCAGGGTGGTATGTATAGATCCATTTGCATTTTTCTACATGTAGCTATCCAGTTAGACCAGTACCATTTATTGAAGATGCTATCTTTTTTCCATTCTATAGTTTTGGCATCTTTTTCACAAAATCAGTTGTCCATAAGTGTGTGGGTTTATTTCTGAGTCTTCTATTCAGTTTCATTGGTACACCATTCTGTTTCTATGTCAGTACCATGCAGTTTTTGTTACTGTTGCTCTATAGTACAGCTTGAGATATGGGATGGAGATACCTCCTGAAGATCTTTTATTATAGAAGATTTTTTTTGAAATTCTGGGTTTTTTGTTATTCTATATAAAGTTGAGAACTTTTCTTTCAAGGTCTGTAAAGAATTGTGTTGGTAATTTGATCGAATTGCTTTGAATCTGTAGATTGCTTTTGATAAGATGACCATTGTTACTATGTTAATCCTGCCAAGCCATGAGCATGGGAGATCTTTCCATCTTCTGATATCTTCTTCTAATTCTTTTTTCAGAGACTTGAAATTTTTTTCATAGAAGTCTCTGACTTGCTTGGTTAGGGTCACACAAAGGTACTTTATGTCTTTTGTGGCTATTCTGAAAGGTGTTGTTTCCCTAATTTCTTTTTCAGCCTTTTTGTCTTTTTTTTTTTTTTTTTTTTTTTTTTGTATATAGGAGGGCCACTGATTTTTTAAGTTAAATTTGTATCCACCCACTTTGCTGAAGGTGTTTATCAACTGTAGGAATTTCCTGGTAGAATTTTTGGGGTCACTTAATATACTATCATATCATCTGCAAACAGTGATACTTTGACTTATTCCTTTCCAATTTGTTTCCCCTTGATCTCCCCCAATTGTCTTATTGCTCTAGCAAGGACTTCCAGGACTGTTGAGGAGATATGGAGGGAGTGGGCAGCCTTGCGTTATCCCTGATTTCAGTGTGATTCATTTAAGTTTCTCTCTATTGAGTTTGATGTTGGCTATAGGCTTGCTGTAAATTGCTGTTACTATGGGTAGGTATGTGCCTTGTATCCCTGATCTCTCCAATACTTTAAACATGAATGGATGTTGGATTTTGTCAAATGCTTTTTCAGCATCTAAGGAGATTATCACGTGTTTTTTTTTCTTTCAGTTTGTTAATATGGTGGATTGCACTGATGGATTTCCCTATATTGAACCACCGCTGAGTACCTTGCATGAAGCCTACTTGGTCATAGTGGATTATATCTTTGATGTGTTCTTGTATTTGGTTTGCAAGTATTTTGTTGAGTAATTTTGAATTAGTTTTCATAAGGGAGATTGGCCTGAAATTCTCTTTCTTTGTTGGGTCTTGTGAGGTTTAAGTACCAAGGTGACTGTGGCTTCATAGAATGAGTTTGGTAGTGTTCCTTCTGTTTCTATTTTGTGAAACAGAAGTTTGAAGAGAATTGGAGTTAGCTCTCCTCTGAAGATCTGGTAGAATTCTGTGCTGAAACTATCTGGCCCTGGGCTTTTTTTGTATGGGAGACTTTTGATGACTGCTTCTATTTCCTTATGGGATATAGAACTATTTATTTTATTTACCTGGTCTTGATTCAGCTTTGGTAAAGAAATCAATCCAGAAAATTATCCATTTCATTTAAATTTTCCAATTCTGTGGCATATAGACTTTTGAAGTAATTCCTAATGATTGTTTGGATTTCCTCAGAGTCTGTTGTTATGTCCCCCTTTTCATTTCTGATATTGTTGATTTGGATAGTGTCTCTCTGCTTTTATTTAGCTTGGCTAAGGGTTTGTCTATCTTGTTGATTTTCTCAAAGAACCAGCTCTTGGTCTCATTGATTTTTTGAATTGTTTTATTTTCAATTTCTTGATTTCAGCCCTTAGTTTGATTATTTTCATTTGTCTCCTCCTCTTTGGTGTGTCTGCTTCTTTTTTTCTAGGGTTTTTAGGTGAGCCATTAAGTTGCTTGCATGAGATGTTTCAAATTTCTTCTTGAAGGCAGTTAGTGCTATGAACTTCCTCTTAGCACTGCTTTCATTGTGTCCCATAAGTTTTGGGTATATTGTGCCTTCATTTTCATTTAATTATTTGAATACTTTAATTCTTCCTTTATTTCTTCTATGACACAGCTGTCATTGAGAACCAAGTTGCTCAGTTTCCATGTGTGTTTAGGCTTTTTGTTATTTCTGTTGACGTTGAGATCCAGCTTTAGTTCATAGTGGTCAGATACGATACATGCAATTATTTCAATATTTTTGTATCTGTTGAGACTTGTTTTGTGACCAACTATTTAGTCTATTTTGGAAAAGGTTGCACGAGGTGCTGAGAAGGTAAATTCTTTTGTGTTTGGGTGTAAAGTTCTGTAAATGTCTGTGAGGTCCACTTGATTCATGAGCTCCGTTAAAGGCATTGTTTCTTTGTTTAATTTCTGGTTTGTTGACTTGTCTTTTGTTGAGTGTGGGGTGTTGAAGTCTCCCACTATTAATGTGTGGGGATCTATGTGTGGTTTAAGTTTTATCAATGTTTCTTTTACAAATCTGTTTGCTCTTATATTTGGAGCATAGATGTTCAGAATTGTGGTGTCTTCCTGGTTGAATTTTCCATTGATGAGTATGAAGTGTCATTCCCCATCTCTTTTGATTTATTTTGGTTGAAAGTCTATCTTATTAGATATTAGAATGGCTACTCCTGCTTGCTTCTTGGGTCCATTTGCTTGGAAAACAGGTTCCAGCCCTTTACTCGCAGGTAATGTCTATCTTTGTGACTTAGGTGTGTTTCTTGTATCCAACAGATTGTTGGGTCTTGTTTATATATCCATTCTGGTAGTCTGCATCTTTTGATTGGAGAGTTGAGTCCATTTATGTTAAGGGAGATTAATGACCAGTGGCTGCTAGATGCTTTGATTTTGCTGTTGGCTATGGTAGTGTGGTTGTGTGCTTGGCTACTATTGGTTTTGCTGTAGTGAGGTTAATTTTTTCTGTGTTTTCCTGAATGTAGTTAGTTTTTCTGGGTTCTATTTTTCCTTCTAATATCTTCTGTAATGCTGGATTTGTGGGTAGGTATCGTTTGAATTCGTTTTTGTCATTGAATATCTTGTTTTCTCCATCTATTATGACTGAGAGTTTTGCTGATTATATTAGCCTGGGCTGACATCTGTGTTCTCTTAGGGTTTGCATTATATCCATCCAGGCCCTTCTTGATTTCATAGTCTCTGTTGAGAAGTCAGGTGTGATTATTAAATAATGGGGTGGGTCAGCTCAAAGCCCTGTATCTGGTGGACGATAGCTGAGTTGGTCAGCCTGTCAGCACTTTGCACCAGTGAAACCTCTTTCATTTTGCCCAAGTGAGGGGCAGGGTCAGCTCTCCTGCCTTCAGCAGCTAGCAAGGGGCAAGTTTCTTGTACATGCCCCTGTGGGTGAGGAGTGGTGTCCCAGATGGCAGCCCATACCAGTGAAGTCTTCATGGCCTTAGATGGCAACATATGCCACAGACATCAGCCAAGACCTCTGCTGATGCAGGGTCACAGACCCCAGATGTGAATCTCGGCTGCAGTAAGGGCTGGGACATCACCATGACCTCAGGGGGCAGTGCAGGCTGTCACATCAGGCTGTTCCTCACCACTCTAACCTCTCCTCATAGAGCACAAACTATTATGACTTGCTTTTTCTGCCATCTCTGTACTGCATACTTGCTCATCATAGTGTCACACTGGCCTCTGGGAGTCCTTCACCCCACTGGACAGGGGCTCTGATTTCTTTTAGCCTTTCCACACTTGTTTGTATTTACTCTGTCTGCTTGCTCCAGTGACGACTTTTCTTTTCTTTCTTACTTGTACTCTTTTTTTCTGTCTTTGTCTTAGGGTCACTCAGTAGTGAGTTATTGATTCCTGTTTTTCTAGGGCAACAAAATTCTCCTGAACACATTTAATACTTTAAACAATAGATGTGCTATAGATTTGTCTTATTTAGTTATTTTCCGTTTGAAGATACTGTGCCATTTACTCTAAGGTTTTTTAATGATTTTTATCTTACATTTAACTTTCAGTAGTTTTACTTGGCTATTTCTAGAACAACTTCTTTCGTCTTGACTCCATTTGGTTTCAAAATATTAAAATATATGTATTTAAGTAGCTTTAGAAACCTTTCCACCTTGATCTAAAATGATTTATTTACCTTATTCTCCTTTATCATTGCACTTAGATTCCAATTTGGGTTTAAGTTTCTCATATACTCTAGCTTATTTCACATCTCTTTATTAGTCTTAATGCAATCTACTCATTTAGTTTCCAGTTGTTAATTTTCTTGGATCCATTGACATCCTGCTAATTCTATCTAACAAGTAATTTAATTGTTATATTTTTTTAATTCAGAATGTTGTTTGAATATTTTTATACATTCAGTTTTCTGATAATATTAAACATGCTATTGTCCTCTTAAGCTACTCTTAATAAGCCTGGAGTCCAATTAATTCAGGCGGATATTAAACATTGAGCCTCTACAAATTTCTCCTTACTAAACTCAAGTGGAATCTTTTTTTTTTTTTAAGAAACATCTCTTGAGGAATAACCTTGCTCAGAGAGATGCACTAACATTTTATATTGATTACACAGTGAAAAGTTACTGCTTGAAGAAAAATACACTTTTTGAGAATGTATACGTATTCAGATATAAAGCTTATTACTTTTCTTAGTACATAACACCATTTAATCATATTTACATATGTATTATGGGTATGAGAATACATCATCTGAACTATGAATTTTAACATCAAAAAAAGAAGAAAGGATTTTTTTACTAACATTACATATTCTAACCACAGATTTTTTTTTTTTATACACAAAAGTGCCCTCTGTGGACATCCTTCCCAAAGTCATTTGCATCCAGTAATTCACTTCTCTGTGGAACACCTTTTGAGGGTTGTTAGGTTGTGCCCTTTCAACTGACAGCCATTTGTATCTTTAAGATCTTTTTTTTTTTAATTTTTTTTTATTTCTTTCTTTTTCTTTTCTTTTCTTTTTGAATCTTTTAAAGTGCCAAAATTTGGTGATAAGACAATGTGTTTCACGGCAAAGTCCCATGAAGAAGTCATTATGGGGTTCAGTTCTGTTTTATTTAAACTCCTGTTTAATCCACTCATTACACTGATTTTCCTAAACACCAATCAGAATGCACCATATTGTTGTTAAAAGTAAATTACGATCTTTGTTTAAAAAATGAACAGTTTTTTGACCAGTTATCTCCACTGCCTGCCTACACTACTCATGTCTCTTAAATTTTATAACAAATTAGAGTGGGTGGACTTCTTAATTAAGAGCCATATACTTAGTTTTTGTATGACATCCCATCTATTCCACAAACACAAAAAATATCTCCTTACAGATGTCTTATGTTAAATGAATATACATGAAATTTATTATGAAATATAAGCTGTTAATTTTACATATAGAATAGATTTCAGGAATAAATCTAATTATATTCAAAGTAGACTAAAAAATTCCTGAACTTCAAAAGGATTCATTAATTTTATTTATTATCCAAAAAGGTCTAAATTTTAGTGCTTTATTGGGCTTTCATTTCCATTTCCACTAAATTTGCAGCATGTACAGCCCTGAGTATTATGTATGTTATTTTCTGTTTATACATGTATTAGTTTTTTTTATTATTATTCCTATAGTATATGACTAAATGGTGCATTGTAAACATTAGTAAAACATTTCTCCTTCCATCCTTTGGCCCTCATTTGACTTCCAAGACATATATAAATGTCTTCTATGCATTTTAATACACACCATTATGATATCTATCAAATCCATGAAGCAGACCTTGCAGGTAACCAGGCAGGGAGAGAATTTTGAACAGATGAGGATGAAAGCCCAGTTCACATTGAGTTTGCCAATCTGGATCAGATGTAGGGGAGTCTATTGACAGGTGGTTCAATGTCAGCACATTTAAAACACAGTACAATTTGGGGAAAGGTTTCCACTCAACAGTCATTCCAATTCTAGCTGCACAATAAAGCTTAAGTGACTCCAGTGAAACTCTGTTACAAAGTACATGTAACCATGAGGGTGGGTTCTATAGCTAAAAGCCTTAGAATCTAATGTGCTCTCTGACCGACAGAGAAGTGAAGTCAGGAGGTCATAATGTCCATGTGACATCTTCCGTAAGGAAGGGTAATATTCTTGAAAGGAAAGTTTCTGGAATATTGATTCTGGGGAACTTGAGTGATGTCTACTTCTATAGCAAAGGGTGGGTGAGATCTACCTCAACAGACAGTGAAAAGTCACCAGGTCATTAACAAAATCAATTCCCAGCTTTCTGTATGGGAAGCAGGCATTTTTGTCTCCTACACTGAGAAAAGGCCCCTATGTGTTTAACATTTGTTTTTCCCTAGTGATAGGTAGGGTCAAAGACCTTTGTGCTCCTAGCAAATACATTTGTAAGTATTTTATTAACTTTTTCTGTCTATATATGATTTTAAAACACTAGACATTATTTGTTGTGTCCTAAAAAGCATGACCTGAACTGCCCATTAATGCATGCTTATTTAATATGTATATGTAAAATTTATGAAGATTGTCATGAACCAGAATCTTTTGATGAGGAACACAGAGCACCAAACACACTTGTACTTGGGAATATAAACATGTTCTTTTTGGACTAGAGGGGAAATGTAAGGGATGAGTTCAGAAATATGTATTAAGATGCTTAAAAAAGTAAAGTAGTGTCAGAGAATTTTCAGAACTATATAATAGACTGTGAAGTGTGTTTAAGGAAGGAAAAGTATGACCAAACCTGTTATAGGAGGATTCATGTGGTACTTTAGTCTTGGAGCAATTAATAATGACGTTAAGGACCTTAAGAACAGAGCAGATTGAAAGAAAGTAAACTAGTGAGTTGCTTGAAATGAAAGTAGACACATAGGCCACATATTTGAATTCTTGGCCTTTATTTGGTTGAACTGTTTCAAAAAGGAAGTATGGCCATTTGGTTGAGAGTTATTACTAGAATAGGCTTTGAGGTTTTGAAAGCCTATGCCAGGCCTGCCTAGTCTGTCTGTCTTTCTGTCTCTGTCTCTGTCTATCTCTATTCTATCTCTATCTTTCTCTGCTTCCAACTTATCTTATCTTCCAAGATAAGATGTAAACTCTCAACTATTGCTCTGGTACCATGCCTGCCAGCCTGTTGACCTCTTTCCTGCCATAATGGCCTTGGATAAATCCTCTGAAACTGCCGAAAAACCAAAATGAAATGCTTTCTTTCATAGGTTGTTACAGTCATGGTTTCTTTTCACTTCATTAAAAACAACAACAACAACAACAAAATTAACAGAACTAAGCAGAATAAGAAACATTAAGCAACTGATTGGATTAATAAAACCCAGAAGAAGTCAATTTGTTCATTTTTCTATAAACTTTGGTATAGTTGAAGGCTAACTATCGCTATACATTTGAGTGATTTGTACTGAAATTTGTTAATAACATTGTTTTTATTATAATATACTGTTTTATGGCAAAAAAAATAAAACCCACTTCACAAGACAGAACTTAAAACTGATACTGTTACCTGGGCTGAAGACCCTTTGGCTATCTAGATCCTAGGCCGTTCAGAATAATACAGATGAGTGTTGTTATTCTGCTAAATGGATGCTGTCATAAGCTTAGCCCTAAGTTCTTGTGTGTATACCCACAGATCAGTATGTCTGTCAACGCTCATCAGAGAAGATTCTTTTTGCAGTAAATTGCAATTATGATAGAGACTGACAACTTACAAATGTACAGAGAACTGTGGCTCACTAAAGGAAACAGCTATGTCCCAACCCCTACAGCAAAATCTCAGGGAACATGATGGAAGAAAGGATGGAATGATCTGAAGAGCTAGCAGTGATGGATGACTGCAGACACACCTGCTTTGCTAGACATGACAACGTTTTTGCACACATGAGTTTACAGCACCTGTTACAGCACATACAAGACAGGGACAGCATCAAGCTAAAATTCCACTGTTGATTATCGAAGGACTTAGTAAGTTCCATCCCTGCCAAGAAACTCTTCATGCTACAGAAGTGAGTTCTACACATACACACATAATGATGGCACTAAATGGACTCACTGGGAAAAATAAATAAAAACATGTGACATTGTAAGAAATGATGGTGGGGGTATGTGAGAGAAATGGTAGGGAATATATGAGAGAACTTTCCCTAGTTTCTAAAATATCTACAGAACCTCTGTACCCAACCTTAGGTCTTAAAAGTTTTCATTTTGTTCAAAATGTCTTATATTTTTATTTAGCACTTGTATCTGGAATAGATATTGAGCAAATTGGTTTGTAAAAGAAGTCCAGTTTTAGAAATGGGTTACTACTTTTGGAGTTGTTGGACAGCAATGTTACACAGAGCACTAAATTTTATCAGCCATTGGTAATGATCATGGCTCAACAATGTCATGGTAAGAACCCATTTATGAAGATATCACAAGTTTGGGTCAAAGAACGTGATGAATAAAGCTGGTACTGAGATAAAGGTAGATTACTCCTGGCTAGCATTCATAGTGATGGGTGATGCTATGCAAGTGGCCCAGTGAGTTAAGTAATAATCAGCATTATCCAGTGGTAAGCTGTGTTGGGTACAATAATGACTGGCGCTGTATGACATGCCTGCTTGTGCAAGAGTTACAGAAGTACTCTAGGGGTAATCAGCCACTTTCTCATTGTATTTAAGGCCTACACCAACACACAAAATATATGCCTGGCATCATTATCAGGCCACGAACCTAGGTACGCCCTAAGGGAGAACCTGAGAGAGAACCATCTGTAAAATAAGTATAGGAGTATGTCTTCTAGTGTTATGGTGAGAAGTAAAAAGCACTCTTAGTATACTTGTTAATTAGAAAACACTCAGCGTACATCAGCAGCTAAAAATGACCAAGGTTTGCTTATAGACTCTAATCTTAGCTCACTACTCAGTGTTAATTAAGATCATACTTTAAATACCTAAACCAGCAGCTTTCTTAGTGCAATAGAATATAGATTTCTGTAAGTACTCAGATGGTGGGATATTGAAAATTCAAGTTCATACATAATTCAAATTTGTTATATTAAATATTGTTTGGTTAATTATTTTCTCCATTACAATTAGATGATAATTGGTCACACAGAAACACAGAGACCCACAGAAGTTCACCATTACATTGCCTCTAAATTATAAATTTGATAACTAATGACATATATGCATAAAAACAAATATTTACTTGATATTGGATAAAGTTTTGGAATGGGCAGTAATGAAAAAATGATATGCTTGTAACTGCAGTAAATACTTTCTTGAAATATTGGTAATACAAAAAGCCTAATAGATTTTGTGAAGATCACATTTTTATTGTTTTCTGTGACTAACGTAACATTTTCATTTTAATTTAGGTATATATTTCATATTTTTCAATTAAAAAATAACATTACAAAGACTTTTTATTTGAGCTAAAGCAACATAATAACATATTTTATTCTTTAGCTAGAAGGCAGGTTATTCTGTTTGCTTAAATTGTTCAATCAGTCTTTCGAGGCATCCGGCATGCTGCCTGTTTCTTCTGCCTAAAATAAGCAGTCAATTTTAATTAACTTGGTGCACAGAAGTCTTTGGCATTTGTGGAAACTGGGCACACAGCCAGTCTTCAAAACACTACTGATCAATTTGCCTAGAAAGAAGTAAAGGAATAGAAGATATTGCTTTGGAAGCGCTTCTGAGTGTGATTCTGAAATAGAACAGCTAGAAGTCTAGAATTAAAATTCAAAAACAATTCAACAAAGGTAAAATGTAACACCTTGTTAAAAAATCACAGGCTTAGTAAACGTTTAGAGGTTTTATAATGTGAGTGGATTTTTGAATGGTAAAGGGGCTAATATCATTGTTATTTACTTTGACGGTTCTACATAAGCAATAGCCTCTGGGTGTTCGTGCAGCAATTTCTGATGAAAATCAGTGAGATTTGGAAGTATTCATGGGCAGATTCTTTGAAGAATTATTAAGGGGGCAGGATTTCTATATTGTGTTTCAGAGAATAGAAACGTTCACAGCAATTTTACCTCCGCAACATGTACTTTCTGGTATTCAAAATATTCAGCTTCCTAAAATGCAATTTTTTCATGAATAAATATAAATTATTTTACCATTGTTAACAGATAAAAGGTACACAGCTTTCAAATCTTTTTCAAAGAAAACATCTTCCAAAAGATATTTTCTGGATACATGTTTATTTAATAGATTTTCTTTTCATTTTCATAGGACATATTTGACCAACAGGAATCAAAATTCTGTTATCCACCAACTGCTGTCAGAGAGAAATGAAAAGTCAAAATTTAAACTAAGTAATATTTTACAGGGCCAAAATAACTTTTATTTTATGGATAGTTTTACATAGCTGAGTTTTTACCTCTGAGTTAGTTATAATACAAATACACTTTTTTATGACATATATGTATATATGTATATATATATATGTGTGTGTGTGTATACACACATACATATTTTGGGTCAGAAAGGGTGTCTTAGTTCAGAGCATTCACTGCTTGCAGAAGACTGGATTCAGTCTCTGCTCCCATGTTGACTCACAACCCCATGTAACACCACTTCCAGGAGACCTAATGCCCTCTTCCGGTCTCTGAGGACACTGCACATATGTGGCACACACATACACGTGCAGAACACTTAAAACTATAAAAGAACATAACTAAATGTATTTTTTAGACAGCAACAATACCCCAATCCCAATTGGTCAAATTAGCTGTCCAAAATTTCCATTTAAGTAATATTAAATATAATTATAATATTGAAGAACCATTCACCAACATCTATTTCTAACAGTTTATTTAATCTGGCAAAACTGAAATTCTATGCTTATTAAACAGTAACTCACTTTCAAAATCCCACATGCTAGGCTGACAAGCCACAACTTTACTTTTTAAAATTTTGATTATTCAAAACACATATTATTTTATTTATACAGAGCATTTTCTCTTTCACTACCTTATTTCACTTATTAAATTTATCTGTATCACCCAAAACCTGAATAATAATCTGATTGATATGTTTTGCTTCTTTATTCGGTTGAAAAAAGATACACTTCTTTATTGCTTAGCTCTTATAAATCTTGATCCTATTTACTTACTATTTTTATATCATTATACATGATATTAAAAGGAACATAAGATTCTAGATGATGGGAAAGAGTCCCTAACGCAACTGGACTGGTATTATCATTGTGTATATGCCTATATTAAAAAAAAATAACTTATAGATTCAATGTACTTCCCATCAATATTCCAAAGTCATTGTTCATATAACTAGAAATAATAATGCAGGAATTTACATGGAAACAAAATTATCATGAATAGTCAAAGCGGCATGTTGTTTTTTATAGACAGTGTTGGAAGCATCACAATACCTGAACTCAATTTATTATGAAGAGCTCCAGTGACAAAGACAGACCCATGTGTCCATAAAACAAACAAGTAGATAACAGCACAGAATGAGGACCTGGAAATCAGCAGAGAGAAGTATGTGAAACCATCCTAAGGGAGAGAAGTGTGTCACTGGAGGCAAAGCTGGAGTGACACAGACATAAAAGCCACTGATCTGGAGAAGGAGCCGCCACAGGATTCACTATTTAGCATATTGTGTTTTAGTTTTGCTTCAGTCTAGTATCCCTTCACTACATCCTCTTTGGAACTTGACTGCATATTATCTGTGTTTGTATGTTTGAATTATGTAAATTGATTTTTATTGTACATGGGGCCACAAGTAGGACAGTTCCTTGAGCCCAGAAGAAACTTTGGATTTTTAAAGAGTATTGAAAATATTAAAAACTAATGAGCCTTTTAAATTTCACTAAACGTGTCTATTGAATTTTGATAAATGGTCATGATTCTATGGGAACTGTGGTGCGGAATGTGAATGCCTGAGTGGGAAATGTCTCTCACAGGCTCGTGTATTTGAATACTTAGTTTCTGTTTCTTGGTGCTGTTGATAGAACCTCAAAGTGTGTCATAGGGTCATGCTTTGAATGTTTATAGCTTCATCACTCTTGCAGTTTGTTCTCTCTGCTTCATGGTTGTTATTGAAGATGTGATCTCTCAGCCTCCTGCTCTAACTTTCATGCATCCCCAACCATCACGGACTCTTCCTCTGAAACTTCAAGCCAAATAGACTCATTCTTCCTTAGGTTGCTTTTGATGGTGATATTTCATAAAAGCAACACAAAAGTAAATGCATTTTGTTACCTTAATTTTTCGGGGGGGGTTTATTTTGTAATCAATCAGGTATTCATGTTCAGACAACTTTGATGTAAACTTTTCTATTTAGCTGCTCCACCATTTATGCTCCGAAGTTTAGTTGGTCTGCTGATTGCACTTTCCAGTGGCATCCTAAATCAAACAGAGCTACCCGCTGAATTCAAGAAAGCTGGCTAGAGTCTGGATCCTAGAGTTTCAGTTTCCTAGGTCTAATACAGAGTAGAGCTGTTCGAGATTCTACTCAGATCATTCTGTGGCCTGGAATAAAGAGCCTCTTCATACGTTCCTTTCTCTGATTTTTCATCGTCTCTAGGCGACCTTGTCCTTCCAATACCTTGAAATGATCCCTGTGAGAGGAGACAGAATCAGGTTTCATGCAGAGTGGCTAGGGGAAGCTGCATGTAAAATGTGAAGCGCTACTTCTCTTTTTCTCTTCCAGAGAATCTGAGCCTAGAGGAAAGCTCTTCTAGTACTTCAGTATTGCAGCTTAGGTGAGGAATGATGCAGTAAAAGTGGGTGTCCTTTCTGCCCAAATAATGAAGTTCTTTCTGTTGTCATTCTTATTAAACCATTAGCTTTAAGTATTCCTAATCACTCTCAAAAAGCACACATGCATGTTTTCATGAGAGATTTATATACTCTGATCTAAAGACATAGAGACAGACAGACAGACAGAGACAGAAAGACAGGGAAGCAGACAGACAGAGATAGAGAAATAATGAAAAACAGTGAGAGAACTGGGCCTAGCATGGGATTTTGAAATCCAAAAGCCCACCCCAGTGACATACTTCATCCAACAATGTCCAACCTCCTAATCCTTCTCAAATAGTGTCACTCCCTGATGACTAAGCATTCAAATAAATGAGCCTACAGGTGACATTCATATTCAAATCACCACATACCCACTCATATATTGGCAAGCTTTCAGTGAAAACTATAAAGGTAAAATCAGTTTAAGCTTCTTGCTCTAAAGGGAAGAAGAGAAAAGCCAGTAAACAATATTAAACACTTATGGGTAGTCTCTAGTGGAAAAGTAAAAGTATATTTAGATTCATATTTGTGTTAGAAAATAATATCAGTTCAACTTGGAACTGATTTCAGACTTTGTTCTGAAATGCAAACTATCTCTAGCACTATCTCAATGAAGAGTTTTGTCTGATCCTCTGCACTCATAGTTTTACTCTTTGTCCTGGACACAGTAATGCTAGTATCAATTTGTGTCATTTCTATATAATAGACACTTTTATGATTCATACCTGTATTTCCACTTCTCTTACAGTAACATAGCATAGCATATTCCTTACAACACGGATTAGTTGTCTGATCTGTACTACTGAAATACTTGCTTATTGGAAAAAAGGTATCCAGTGCATTACATAAATACAGACTATATCTTGTATTACAAAATCTAATAAGTTACTAATTGATAAAAGTCTTATGCTTAAGACAGCATTTGGTGTTTAATGTGTTGCCTTTAAACCCAAACTTTCCATTGTTGTAATACCACAATCAATATAATCATTGACCAATACTTAGTATTTCTAAATAGAAGTATACATGCTAAAAGTAAAGTACATATTTTTCATTAGCAACTTCTGTCTTACCCACAATACCACTATAAGGTCTACAAAGTAGACTCAATTGTTTCTGTCAAACAATAGATCCCTAGTACAAACTATAGAACTTATAAAAATATATATGTAATAACTACTTGGCACTTATATTAAGTGAAACATTATTTGCCTAAATATTTGAAATATGTTGGTAGGTAGATAGATAGATAGATAGATAGATAGATAGATAGATAGATAGATGTACATAGATGATAGATAGTAAACAGGTCACATATAATATTTATACATGTGTATAATAAAAACAATAGCACTAAATTTAGAAAATAATTTTAAATCATTACTTTTCTTGGATGATGGACAGTTCATGACAGAGTAGTAGAAAAGACACTCCTTCCTATAAAGCAAAATCAAGATCTTCCATTGAACAGATAAGGTATTAATCCAGCTAGTCAAGACAGGGTTTGCCATAGTTAGAAATGATATTATGGACATTCTACTCTTTCATTTGAAAGAGTTTCTTTTTTACAGTGTTTCTTGAGTGTATATATGTTTAATTTTTATTTTTATATTTTTATTTATGTGCTTTTTTATCATTTATTAAAAATTATTCAAATTATATCCTGGTTGTGGCCCTACCTCATCTTCTCCCAATCCCACTCCCCCTCTCTGTTCTCCCTCCATGCCCTTCCCCTAGTCCACTGATAGAGTAGGTCCTCCTCCCCTTCTCTTTGACCTTAGCCTATCAGGTCTCATCAGGACTGGTTACATTGTCTTCCTCTGTGGCTTGGCAAGGCTGTGCCTCACCTGGGAGGGTAATCAGAAGGCCTGCCATTGAGTTCAAGCCAGAAAAAAATCCCTGCTACCCTAACTAAGGACCTCACTTGGATACTGAGTCTATAGGCTACATCTGAGCCAGGGTTTGGGTCTTCTCCATGCATTGTCCTTGGTTGGAGTATCATTCTTTTTGGTGGCTCCAGGGCTAAGGTTTTATGGCTCTGTTGGTCTCCTTATGGAGATCCTGTCCCCTCCAGGTCTTTCTATCTCCCCCTTCTTTCTTAAGATTCCCTGCACTCTGCCCAAAATTTGGCTATGAGCCTTAGCATCTGCTTCAGCCTCAATGAGTAGAGTCTTTTAGAGGCTGCCTGTGATAGACTCCTGTCCTGTTCCCTGTCTTTTCCTGCTTGTCTATCACATTTGTCCTTCTGAATGAAATGACATTTGTCCTTCTGAATGAGGATTGATCATTTCCCTCAGGAATTTCTTGTTGTGTAGCTTCTTTAGGATTATAGATTTTAGTACATTTATCCTATATTATATGCCTTATATCCACTTAGTGAATATATAGCATGTGTGTCTTTCTGCTTCTGGACTGCCTCACTCAACCCAGTTACCACCATTTGCCTGACTATTTCATGATTTATTTGTTTTCAATAGCTGAATAGTATTTCATTGTGTAAATGTACCACAATTTCTGTATGCATTCCTCCATTGAGGGACATCTAGGTTGTTTCCATCTCTGGCTATTACGAACAGAGCTCCTATGAACATGGTTGAGCAAATCTCCTTGTTGTATAGTTGAGCATATTTTGGATATATGCCTAGGAGTAGTACAGCTAGATCTTGAGGTAGCACTTTTCCTAATTTTCTGAGAAAGCACCAGATTAATTTTCAAATTTGTTGTATAAGTCTAATTCCCACCAGCAATGGAGGAGGATTCCCCTTTCTCCACATCCTGTCCAGCATGTACTGTCACTTGAGTTTTTGATCTTGACCATATCTGATGTGTGTATGGTAAAATCTCAGGATTGTTTTAATTTGTATCTCCCTAATGAGTTAGTACATTGAACATTTCTTTAAGGATTTCTCTGCCATTCCATATTTCTCCATTGAGAAATCTCTGTTTAGCTCTGTACCTATTTTTTAATTGGATTGCTTGGTTTGGTGGTGTTTAACTTAAGTTCTTTACATATTCTGAATTCATTAGCCCTCTGTGAGGTGAAAGGTTGGTGAAGATCCTTTCCCAATCTGTAGGCTGTCATTTTGTTCTGATGACAGTGTCTTTTACTTTACAGAATACTTTCAATGTTTTGAGGTCTCATTTATCGATTGTTAAATCTTAGAGCCTGTGCTGTTGGTGTTCTGTTCAGGAAGTTGTCTCCTGGGCCAATGAGGTCAACACTTTCCCCACTTTTTCTTCTAATGGGTTTAGTGTGTCTGTATTTATGTTGAGGTATTTGATCCACTTGGACTCTTGGTGGAATTTTTTTTTTCTTTGATGATAATGAAGTGTCCCTCCTCATCTTTTTTGAGTAAGTTTGGTTGAATGTCTATCTTATTAAATATTAGCATAGTTACTCTAGCTTGTTTTCTGGGTCTGTTTGCTTGAAAAACCTTTTTCCTGCCCTTTTTTCTAATGTAGTATCTTTGTTGCAGAAGTGTGTTTATTTGATGCAGTAGAATGTTAGATCCTGTTTCCACAACCATTCTGTTAGTCCGTGTCTTTTTATTGGAGAGTTAAGTCCACTGATGTTGTATGTTTATGGACATCTCTTTCTTTAAGTTGTGAAAATTTTCTTCTATGATTTTCTTGAAAATATTTTCTGGACCTTGGAGTTTGGCATCTTCTGTTCCATGTATTCCTATTATTCTTAGATTTCATCTTTTCATGGTGTCCTTGATTTCTTGGATGTTTTGTGTTTGAGACTTTTCCAATTTTATTTTTTCATTGAGGGATGTATCAAATTCTGCAAGTGTATCTTCAGCACCTGAGATTCTCTCTTCCATCTCTTGTATTCTATTGGTGATGCTTACCTTTGTGGTTCCTGATCTTTTCTTTAAGTTCTCCAGCTCCAGGGTTTTCTCTGTTTGTGTTTTCTTTATTGATTCTAGTTTGTTTTTGTGTGTTGCATCATTTCCTTAATCTGTTTGAATGTGGATTCCTGTCTTTACATTATGTTATTTTTTTATTCATTTTCTCTTTATGTGCCTCTATATATGTGTCTATATTTGGCTGTATTTCTTTGAGAGTTTTGTTCATTTATCTTTTATGTGCCTTTAATACCTCGATGTGCATAGCTTTAACATTATTTTCCTGTGTTTCTGGTGAATTAAAATATCCATTGATTTTAGTGGGTTACTAGTGAAACCATGATGGCCTGAATATTGTTGGATATTCTCTTATGCTTGCCTCTAGCCATCTGATGGTCAGTAGCCTTTGCTGTTTGTTCCTGGAGCTTGTACTACAGAGTTGGTCCTTCCGTCTCAGGAGCGAGTTTTCTTCAGTAACATGAGATGGGTCCTCCGTTTTGAGGTGTGAGAGTAGGTATGAGTGTTTCAGGCGCAGCGGAGGAAGGAAGGTCTCAGGTGCAGGTGAGCAACTGCAGGAGTGTACTTAGAGTTTCGCCTGCCTGGAAAGGTGGAGTTATTGTGCAGATGAGGGTTTTTGTGGGCACAGTCCCATGAGCAGGTGCCCCTGAATGGCTCACTGGCCCACAAACCTGTCTTGGTATTGTGCTCAAACTCTCATTTCTGCCTGAGTTGCACCATCCTGGCTCCAGGAACTGTTTGGCTGTACTCTATGGTGAGACCCATAGAATAGGAGCTTCAATGTTGAGAATGCTGTCCTACAGAAGAGATCTCTATGTTGTCCACATCAGGGGTTGTGGGTGAGAGAGACCTGACTGGCTGCTACTATACAGGAACTCAGATCTGTGGCTCTGTATGCACTCACTTGCAGAAGCACCCACTAGCAGACTGATGTGCAAAGCATAGTGGTGCCGGGAACTCACTCACAGGTATAAGTGTATACTCAGAGAGTCCACAGTTTTCTGCTCTCAGATTTGGGTCCCGTTTGGCTGTTAAAGTGAGGAGGTTTCCTGTAACTGGGTTTATGTGTTCCCTGCCACTGTGCTCCCTGCAGCTGCAAGAAGGTGCAGTGGATAGTTCACCACTCTCAGACTCCGGAGATGTCCAAGTGGAGAGCTGGATTCAACCTGCCCTAGCTCATGGGTTGTGCCCCCTAGGCTGGGTAGCCTCAAAGTCGATGCTCTGGCTTCAGCTGACCATCCACTCACCAATTTTGGAGTTTCAGATCTTCTGCCCTCCAGAAATAATGCACACTGGCTGCTGCCATTATTTGGTGAGTCGAATACATGGGCTTAAATGAATGTCTCACTGCTTTTCACAGTTTATCTCCCTGTGAGTTTTTGGATAAAAAACCCACACCAAAACCAATTTAGGACTTTGTTCTTGGTTGCTCACCAGAATTACTAGACACCAAGACCTTATCTGTGAAAACACCAGACACTTTGGTTACAGAACACAGAAAAATCAGTCTTGAACTAGCCAGAAAACTCTCACCATTGGGTTGGTTTCATTATGCTTAAAGGTGCTACAATAGTTTCTGGGGGCAGAAAAGGTCTTAAAGGATTTATTTGGTACCAGATCTGTATATTATAGTTTTGTAACAGTGGCAAGACTTTATGCAGAGTAATCAACTATTTTCTTGACTGGATTTGAGGCCCACATCACAGGGTGGAGTTCATGACTGGGAATGTATACAATATCAAAAGCCAAGGCTCATTACAACATGAGTACAAGGGAATAATCTGTTTGTGTTTGTGTTTTTTGTTTGTTTGTTTGTTTGTTTGTTTGTTTTTGCCTGAGTGGTCATGTTGTCAAACCCTTTTCTAAAGATTTATATTTGTAGGTATGTGATGCATTCATCCTTTATCAGAGAAGCTTCTCATTGCAGTGGTGGGATGAATATTAGAGTGGATAATGGAGAGCAGTGCTTTGAAGAACTTGCCTCAGGACTGGACAAAAAAGCTCAAGCACACAGGAAGTCACAGCAACTGGGAATCTCTACAGAAAACACAAGGTAGTTAGAAATTCCAGGTAGAAATGGACTGCCAATGTGTCCTAGAGGCCTCATGCCTCCCTGAGGAGCTGTGGTAGCTGATGACCACTTGATGAATGTGATTCAAATCTTCCTAGAAATGTAAATGTTCTCCATGCCCCAGAGCTTAACTCACACCCACCTGCATATGAGAAGCACTAATCAGATTCAGTGACTTAAAGTTAGAAAAATAAAATAAAAAGATGACATGAAATGGAGACAAAGATGTGTTGGGGGTTCCTGGGAGAAGATACAGATAGAAAGTAAGGGGTGAATATAATCAAGATATTTAATATCTTGATTAATACAGGCATGAAATTATCAGATATTAAATTAATATTAGCAAAATAATCTTCTTGAAATAATTTTATTAGGTAAGTTAAATGTAGGAATTATCCAAACATCTGTTTGTAAGTACAATATTTTTCAGCCTTAAAAATTAACAAAGAACTGGTACATATGAAAACAGACGCTGTCTTTGAGAACTTGATATCAAGTTAAAGAAGCCAGGAACAATGGCTTGTTTATTTGAAACATCTAGAACAGTTCAGTCTATACACACAAAAGGAAAATTTGGCCAGATGGTAAGAGGTAGGACCTGAGGAGCTAGCAGGGATGACCATGGTGCTGAATTAAGATTCCATTTTGGAATAAAGAAAACTAGAAATGGAGATAATGCAGATTGCTACTGAGTCAATACCTAAAGTTCTCATCAACATCAGAGTTTGAAATGTTGAATTCTACATCTGTGAATTTTACTACAATAAAAAGTTGCTGATGAGACCTGTTAGACTAGGATCAGAAGGAAGGAGAGGAAGACCTCCCCTATCAGCGGACTTGGGGAGGGGCATGCATGGAGAAGAAGGAGGAACTGGGAAGGGAGGGAGGAGTTTACAGGGGGGATACAAAGTGAATAAAGTGTAATTAATAAAAATGAAAATAGAAACAAACTTAAAAAAAGAAAAAAGAAAAAAAAGTTGTTGAATATATAAAAATAAGATGGATCAGAATGAAACACCTTTCAGGGGTTCAGAAATGTGTGTTTTCAAGCATGAATAAGCAACTGAGAAATGTGAATAATTTACTTAACTTGTTACTTTTTACTTTTCACCCTGCTTATGTGAACTATATTCCTTTAAAATGGAATTCAGTAAGCTTACTGCACCCTGTGACACCTCGTACACATTACTGTTCGTCTTGAGGTGATAGCTAATGTGATATACAGTAATTATTTTCAGATTCCAGCATTGAGGAACAGGACATGCTACATATCACAAGCCGCAGAGACTCACTGATGATCAATCTACCTTCCATGCACTATAAATCACACGATCTGCTTCTAAAGCTGATCAGACTCAATTCTATATTCTATTTTATTTACAGATATATTCATTTTTCTTCATAATGGCTTTGAGTCTGTAAAATAAATCCCAAATGAGAAGAAACTTTAGGGTGGCAAATTCTTTTAAAAGAATTCTCATCAGGCTGCTTGGTGATGCTGAGGATATGCATTCTTTTAAATCTAGTCGCCACATGGGAAGACCCACCTCGTATCTGTAGTTCAGAAAAGGAGACCCAGGAGAACTGAGCACAGCCTAACTAAATGGTGTGCTTTAAAGCACCACCCATTCTGGATCCAGTGACAGGTGACTTTAATTACATCCAACCCACTCTGCAATTATATGGCATCTGTGGTCCAAGGTTCAGTCTCACAGCTCAGTATTTATCAAACAGAGAAATTTCAAAAGTAAATAAGATACATTTTGATAGCAAATATTTCCAAGAAAAATGTGCATTTTCAGACATCTCCATCTGCTTTAAGAATTTTTCTAACTCCTAGAAATATCAATTACTTAAGGTTTATATATTTAAAACTGACATATTCCTGACTTCTCTACCCTCATTGGTACACTTTGTCCACCATGTCTGCTATAGTTTCTACTTGTCTACCTAAGACTGTCTTTAAAGTCAGGGATACTTTCCATGACAGCCTGCATTACTTGTTTTTCTTATTTTATGACAAGAAAATTAATAAAACACTGATGAAAGGAACACGGTTTTTCTTTTCTCTGACGCAGTTTAAGTGAATATCTCTCCTGGCAGGAAAGACATGAAGGCAGGGTCCTCAAGAACTGATCACATTCTACAGCCAGAAAGGAAACAGTGGTGAATACTGGTGCACAGTTTGCTTGCTCCTTTAATTCAGGGCCCTGACCCATGGAATGAAGCCACAGAGGGTTAGAACTGGTCTTCCTACTCTACTTAAATCAATCCAGGAATGCTACAGCTAGATCTTGAGGTGGCACTATTCCTAACTGTATGAGAAATTGCCAGATTGATTTGAAAAGTGGTTGTTCAAGTTCACATTCCTACCAGCAATGGAGGAGGGTTTCCCTTTCTCCACATCCTCTCCAGCATGTGTTGTCACTTGAGTTTTGGATCTTAGCCATTCTGATAGGTGTAAAGTGAAATCTCAGGGTCGTGTTGATTTGCATCTCCCTGAAGACTAAGTACACTGAACATTTCCTTAAGTGTTTCTCTGCCATTCTATATACCTCTATTGAGAATTCTCTGTTTAACTGTGTACCCTACATCTTATAGTTTTATTTTTATAATTTTAGTTTTATTTTTATTAATTACACTTTGTTCAATTTGTATCCCAGCTGTAGCTCCTCTCCCATCCCCTTCCAATCCCATCCTCCTTCCCTCTTCTTCTCCTATGCCCCTCGCCCAGTCCAATGTTAGGGGAGGTCCTCCTCCCCTTCCATCTGACCCTAACCTATCAGGTCCCATCAGGACCACCTTCATTGTCTTTATCTGTGGTCTACTAAGGCTGCTCCCCTCTCAAGTGGAGGTGATCAAAAAGCCATCCCATGAGTTCATGTCAGAGACAGTCCATGTTCCTATTACTGGGGAACCCTCGAAGACAGTGAGCTGCCATGGGCAACATCTGTGCAGGGGTTCTAGGTTATCCCCATGCATGGTCTTTGGTTGGAGTATCTGTCTCACAAAAGACCTATGTGCTCATGATTTTGGTTCTGTTGCTCTTCTTGTGGAGTTCCTATCCCCTCCAGGTGGTTCTATCTCCTATTCTTTCAAAGGATTCCCTGCACTCTGCAAATTTTGGGTTTGAGTCTCAGCATATATTTTGATACCCTGCTGGGTAGAGTCTTTCAAAGGCCCTCTGTTATAGGCTCTTCTCCTATTCCCTGTTTTCTCTCTCTTCCAATATCCATCCCCTTTTCCTTTCTGAATGAAGATTGAGCATCTTTTTTTTTTTTGAATTTTATTTTTTTCTTATCAGTTACATTTTATTAACTCTGTATCCCAGCCGTGTCCAGATCCCTCATTCCCTCCTAGTCCCTCCCTCCCTCTCTGATCTCCACCGTGCCCCTTGCCAAGTCCACTGATAGGGGGGACCTCCTCCCCATTCATCTGATCCTGTTTTATCAGGTATCTTCAGGACTGGCTGCGAAGCTCTCCTCTGTAGCCTAACAGAACTGCTCCTCCCTTGGGGGGTGGGGAGGCCAAAGAGCCAGTCATTGAGTTCCTGTTAGAAATAGTCCTTGTTCCCCTCACTATGGGAAGCCAATTGGTTACTGAGCTACCACAGGCTACATCTGAGCAGAGGTTCTAGGTTACATTCATACATGGCCTTGGTTGCATGTCAGTCTCAGAAAAGACCCTGTGCCCAGATATAGTTGGTCCTTCTGGAGCTCCTATCCTTTCCTCATCAGACTAACTCCCCTTCTTTCTTATGATTCCCTGTACTCTGCCAAAGGTTTGGTCATGAGTCTTTGCTTTGAAAACACTGCTAGTTAGAGTCTTTCAAATGTGCTCAGTAGACTCCTGTCATGTGTTCAATGTGCATCCCATCTGTCTTTCTAAACGAGGGTTGATAATCTTACCCCATGTCCGCTCTCTTGATTATCTTTTTTAGGTGTATAGATTTCATTATGTTTATCATATCTTATAGGTCTATATAAGTGAGTATATACCGTGTTTGTCTTTCTCCTTCTGGGATATTTCACTCAGGATGATCTTTTCTAGATCCCACCATTTGCCTGCAAATTTCATGATTTTCTCCTTTTTGATTGCTGAGTAGAAATCCATTGTGTAAAAATACCATAATTTCTGTACCCATTCCTCCGTTGATGGACATCTGGGTTTCCAGGTTCTGGCTATTACAAATAATGCTGCTATAAACATGGTTGAGCATATATCCCTTTTGTGTACTTGAGCAAACTTTGGGTATATACCTAGCAGTGGTATAGCTGGGTCTTGAGGAAGCACTATTCCTAATTGTCTTAGAAAGTGCCAGATAGATTTCCAGAGTGGTTGTATCAGTTTACATTCCCACCAGCAGTGGAGGAGGGTTTCCCTTTCTCCACAACCTTTCCAGCATGTGTTGTCCCTTGAGATTTTCATCTTGGCCATTCTGATGGGTGTAAGGTGATATCTCAGGGTCGTTTTGATTTGCATTTCCCTGATGGCTAATGAGGATGAGCATTTCTTTAAGTATTTCTCTGCCATTTGATATTCCTCTGTCAAGAATTCTCTGTTTAGCTCTGTTCCCCATTTTTTAATTGGATTACTTGGTTTGCTGCTTTTCAGCTTCTTTAGTTCTTTGTATATATTCGATATTAGTCCTCTGTCAGATAAAGGATTGGTGAAGATTCTTTCCCAATCTGTAGGCAGGCATTTTGTTTTGATGACAGTGTCCTTTGCTTTACAGAAGCTTTTCAGTTTCATGAGGTCCCATTTATTGATTGTTGCTCTTAGAGCCTGTGCTGTTGGTGTTCTGTTCAGGAAGTTGTCTCCTGGCCATTTTCACAATGTCAATCCTACCAATCCATGAGCACGGAGATATTTCCATCTTCTGAGATCTTCTTCAATTCCTTTCTTCAGAGACTTGAAGTTTTTCTCAAACAGGTCTTTCACTTGCTTGGTTAGTGTCACCCCAAGGTACTTTATGTTATTAGTGGCTATTGTGATGGGTGTTGTTTCCCTAATTTCTTTCTTGGCCCTTTTGTCTTTGGTATACAGGAGGGCTTCTGATTTTTTTGAGTTGATTTTGTATCCTGCCACTTTGCTGAAGGTGTTTATCAGCTGGAGGCGTTCTCTGGTTGAATTTTTGGGGTCGATCATATATACTATCATATCATCTGCGAATAGTGACACTTTGACCTCTTCCTTTCCCATTTGTATCCCCTTGATCTCCTTTAGTTGTCTTATTGCTCTGGCTAAGACTTCAAGTACTATGTTGAATAGGTAGGGAGAGAGTGGGCAGCCTTGTCTTGTCCCTGATTTCAGTGGGATTAATTTAAGTTTCTCTCCATTGAGTTTGATATTGGCTATAGGTTTGCGGTATATTGCCTTTACTATGTTTAGATATGTGCCTTGTATCCCTGATCTCTCCAAGACTTTAAACATGAATGGGTGTTGGACTTTGTCAAATGCTTTTTCAGCATCTAAGGAGATGATCATGTGGTTTTTCTCCTTCAGATTGTTTATGTGGTGGATTACATTGATGGATTTCCGTATGTTGAACCACCCTAGCATGCCTGGGATGAAGCCTACTTGGTCGTGGTGGATGATATTTTGATGTGTTCTTGGATTCGATTGGCAAGTATTTTATTGAGTATTTTTGCGTCAATGTTCATAAGAGAGATAGGTCTGAAGTTCTCTTTTTTTGTTGGGTCTTTGTGTGGTTTAGGTATCAGGGTGACTGTTGCTTCATAGAATGAGTTTGGTAATGTACCTTCTGTTTCTATTTTGTGGAATAGTTTGAGGAGAATTGGTGTGAGCACTTCTTTGAAGGTCTGGTAGAATTCTGCACTGAAACCATCTGGCCCAGGGCTTGTTTTGGAGGGGAGACTGTGAATGACTGCTTCAATTTCATTGGAGGATATAGGGCTGTTCAGTCTTTCTACCTGATCTTGACTTGATGTTGGAAGATGGAATCTATCAAGAAAATTGTCCATTTCATTTAGGTTTTCAAATTTTGTGGCATATGGGCTTTTGTAGTATGACCTAATGATTGTTTGAATTTCCTTTGTGTCTGTAGTCATGTCACGCTTTTCATCTCCGATTTTGTTGATTTGGATAGATTCTCTCTGCTTTTTAGTTAGTTTGGCTAAGGGTTTGTCTATCTTGTTGATTTTCTCAAAGAACCAGCTTTTTGTTTCATTGATTCTTTGAATAGTTTTATTTGTTTCTAATTGATTGATTTCAGCCCTGAGTTTAATTATTTCCAGCCTTCTGCTCCTCTTGGGTGTATCTGCTTCTTTTTTTTCTAGGGTTTTCAGTTGGGCCATTAAGTTGTTTGTATGTGATGTTAGGAATTTCTTCTTGCAGGCACTTAGTGCTATAAATTTTCCTCTGAGCACTGCTTTCAATGTGTCCCATAAATTTGGGTATGTTGTGCCTTCATTTTCATTGAATTCTATGAAGTCTTTAATTTCTTTATTTCTTCCTTAACCCAGCTGTCTTTGAGTAAAGTATTGTTCAGTTTCCATGTGCATGTAGGCTGTTTGTTATTTCTGTTGTTGTTGAGTTCCAGCTTAAGTCCATGGTGGTCATATAGAATACAAGGGATTATTTCAATCTTTTTGTATCTGTTGAGGCTTGCTTTATGACCAAATATATGGTCTATTTTGGAGAAGGTTCCATGAGGTGCTGAAAAGAAGTTATACTCTTTTGAGTTTGGATAAAAAGATCTGTAGACATCTATTAGGTCCATTTGATTTAGGGTCTCTGTAAGTGTTTTTATTTCCCTATTTGTTTTCTGTCTAGTTGATCTCCCTTGTTGAGAGTGGAGTGTTGAAGTCTCCCACTATTAGGGTTTTAGGATCAATGTGTGATTTAAGCTTTAATATTGTTTCATTTACGAATGTAGGTGCTTTTGTATTTGGGGCATAGATATTCAAAATTGTCATGTTCTCTTGGTGGATTTTTCCTTTAATGAGAATGTAGTGGCCATCCTTATCTTTTTTGATTAACTTGGGTTGAAAGTCTATTTTATTAGATATTAGGATGGCTACTCCCGCTTGTTTTCTGGAACCATTTGCTTGAAAGACATTTTTCCAGCCCTTTACTCTGAGGTAGTGTTTATCTTTGTTGCATAGGTGTGTTTCTTGGATGCAACAGAATGACGGATCCTGTTTCTGCAACCATTCTGTTAGTCTGTGTCTTTTAATTGGGGAGTTGAGTCCGTTGACGTTGATAGAAACTAGTGACCAACAATTGTTACTTACATTAGATGTGGTGTTGGTGGTGTCACTGAGTTTCATTGCTTGTCTTCTTTTTTTTTTTTTTTTTTTTTTTTTTTGTATGTGTGTGTAGTTATCTATTTCCTCTGTTTCCTTCAATGTAGTTGTTTTCTTTGGTTTGGAGTTTCCCTTCTAGTAACTTCTGTAGAGCTGGGTTACTATGTAGATATTGTTTAAATTTGGTTTTGTCTTGGAATATCTTGAATTCTCCGTCTATGTTGATTGGAAGTTTTGCTGGGTATAGTAGTCTGGGTTGGAATCTGTGGACCCTTAAGGACTGTATGATTTCTGTCCAGGCCCTTTTGGCTTTCATAGTTTCTGTTGAGAAATCTGGTTTGATTCTGATAGGTCTACCTTCCTTATGTTACTTGGCCTTTTTTCCTTGCTGCTTTTAGAATTTTTTCTTTTTTTTTTTTTTTTTTGTAGGTTCAGTGTTTTGACTATGATGTGACGTGAAGAATTTCTTTTCTGGTCTACTTGGTGTTCTGTAGGCCTCTTGTATGTTTATGGCCATCTCCTTCTTTAAGTTGGGAAAGTTTTCTGCTATGATTTTCTTGAAAATATTTTCCGGACCTTTGAGCCTGATGTCTTCTTTTTCTTCTACTCCTATTATTCTTAGGTTTTGTCTTTTCATGGTGTCCTTGATATCTTGGATGTTTTGTGTTTGGATTTTCTGATTTTATTTTTTCTTTGAGAGACGTGTCAATTTCCGCAAGTGTATCTTCGGCTCCTGAGATTCTTTCTTCCATCTCTTGTATTCTGTTGGTGATGCTTACCTTTATAGTGCCTGATCTTTTCTCTATGTTCTCCAGCTTCTGGATTTTCTCTATTTGTTTTTTCTTTATTGATTCTAATTCTGTTTTCATGTCTTGCACCATTTCTTTCATCTGTTTGACTGTGGAGTCCTGCTTTTCAATGATGTCTTCTATTTTTTTGTCTGTTTCCTCTCTATGTATCACTAATTGTGCCTCTACTTCTTTGGGTATAATTGCCTGTATTTCTATGAGAGCTTTGTTTATTTCTTCTTTATTTGCCTTCATTTGTTTGGACATTTCTTTGAGAGCTTTGTGCATTTCTTCTCTGTTTGCCTCAATTTTCGTGGTCATTTCTCTGAGAGCACAATTTGTTTCCTCTTGGTTAGTCTCGATTTCTTTGGTTATTTCTCTGAGGGCTTTGTTCATTTCATCTCTATGGGCCTCTAATAGCTGGAGAAACATAGTTTTGAGGTCGTTTTCTTGTATATCTAGTGAATTGAAGTGTCCATTGTTTTGTGGGGTTGCTGGTGAGGTCATTATGTCCTGATTTTTGTTGGGAGTGTTCTTACATCTGCCTCTAGCCATCTGGTTATTTATAATCCTCCCTGGTTGTTCCTAGAGATTGTAGTTTGGGGTATGATCCTCTCTTTCTGTTTTCTGGACTGTTTTTTCAGGAAGATGAGAGAGGCTCACTGCTTTGGGATTGTGCACTGTGTTTTCAGTTTTGCCCAAGTAAGGAATGTGATGCTGGTGCTATTCGCGTGCGCTTTTAGCGAGGGCAGTGTGCATGTGCGGATTCTCTGACTATTGCAGTGGCCTGCAAGTCACTATTACGCAGTTCTGACTGAGATCCAGGGATTGTTTGCCTGGATTACACTGGTGAACCTGCAAGGCAGAAGCTTCAATGTTGGGGTCGCTATCCCAATAATCCCTATGATGCCCACACTAGGGGTGTGGGTGGCAGGGATCTGGTCTGGTTGCTTCTGTGGAGAGGCCCTGGGTCTGGGGCAATGTCTCCCTAGAAGGCTCACTCACTCTCTTGCAGGACAAGTTGGAATGCACAGGAGTTCCCCTTGCTTACTACTCTCTGTTTCGGTCCTGCTGCGGAAGTGCACGAGTAGGCTAACAGTCAGCTCTGTGACACTGTGGCCGCAGTACTCGGTGTCCACCTTTCCTGTGTGCTGCCTCTTTGTCCTTTCCCTCTGCCAGGAGGGGTTATGTTGACTGGTCCCTGGGTGGTGCGGGAAAGAGTTAGGATGAGTGTACTCAATCCCAGATCCTGGGCCCAGATCTCTCTGCCAGAAGCAGCCTAGCGGTAGAATCTATGTTTGCTGATCCCAAGAGAGTACTGGGTAGGGTTGAGTGTCCTCAGATCCAGAGCTTGGGTTTCTCTGCTAGGGGCCGCTGGGTGAGCTGGAGAGAGGGTGCTGTGTCCTTGGCAGGCTGCCTCTCTGTCCTTCCCCTCTGATCTTCTCCTCTGCTAGGGCAAGCTTATGGAGGTGCTCTCAGGGGAGTGCCAGTAGGGGTTGGGGCTTCTCAGTTGGATCCTGAGCCCTGAACTGGCATTTTTCTTCCAGGGGTTGGGGGGGCGCCAGTGATAGGACTTGCTGCTAGACCTTATTGTGCTGGACCCCGGATAATCTCAGGACATGTAGAATGACCACAGTCCCAGATCCCGAGCTGTAGTTTGTTTGCTAGGAGTGGCAGGCAGCACTGGAGTTCAAGCACTGTGAAGCTGCTGTGCGCCTCTTTATCCTTCTGCTCCGCTAAGGCAGGGTGATGGCTGCATTTGGGGGAGTGCCCGAAAAGATTGGGTTTTTCAGCCCCGATCTCGGGTTGGGGTACAGACAATGTGGTCTGTGGCAGATTCTGCTGGATGCCTCCTGCCTCCTCCGAAGAGGGAGTAGGGATTTTGAGCTGGGCGCGCAGCTGTACAGCTGTAATCTGTGCACGGCGGGAGCTCAGTTGTGATGGCGGCAGGTACCAGCTGTGGTCGGAGAGACCTTCCAGGGAAAGACTGGGTGACCTGTGACCAGTCTGGCAACTTTGCTTCCCCGTGGGTTTTTTTGCGACTGGGACTCTCAGCCTCAGGCACCCTTGTGCCCACCAATCAGCCTGGGGAAACTGATCGGGACAAGCAGGCTTGCGGCACCAGCCTGGAGACCCAAAGCCCCCATTAGCTGGGTTCTCTTCCAGGTTCTGGCTGGGCAACCGAGAGTGGACCCGACCGCTTCCCATGCCGTGGGAGCCTCCCCTCACCTGGGAAACACGATCGATCGCTGTTGTTTTAGGGCCCAGAATTCAGTCTCCTGGTTGCTGCACGGAGTGTGTTGTCCTGCTTCTCAGACACGGTGTTCTCCTGGTGCCGCCATCTTGGTCCCCTCCAAGATTGAGCATCTTATCCAGGGTCCTCCTTCTTTATTAGCTTCCTTAGGTGTACAGACTTTAGTATGATTATCCTATATTATATGTTTAATATCCACTTAAAAGTAATTATATACCATGTGTTTCTTTCTGCTTCTGGGATACCTCACTCAGGGTGATATTTTCTAGATCCCACCATTTGCCTGAAAATTTCATGATTCCTTTGTTTTAAATTGTTGAGTAGTAATCCGTTGTTTAAATGTACCACAATTTCTGCATCCATTCCTCAACTCAGGGACATTGGATTACTTGATTTGTTGCTGTTTAACTTCTTCAATTCTTTATATATTCTGGATATTGGCCCTCTGTCAAGATATAGGATTGGTGAAGTTCCTTTCCCAGTCTGTAGGCTGTCGTTTTGTTCTGATGACAGTGTTCTTCGCTTCACAGAAGCTTTTCAGTTTCTTGAAAATCCATTTATTGATTGTTGCTCTTAGAGCCTGTGCTGTTGGTGTTCTGTTCAGGAAGTTGTCTCCTGTGCCAATGAGGTCAAGGTTCTTCCCCACTTTTTTCTTTTAACAGATTTAGTGTGTGTTGTTCTATGTTGAGGTCTTTGATCCACTTGAATTTTAGTTTTGTGCAGAGCAGCCTTACTAGACCACAGAGGAAGACAATGCAGACAGTCATAATGAGATCTGATAGGCTAGGGTCAGATAGAAGAATAGGAGGACCTCCTCTATCAGTGGACTGGGGAAGGGACATAGGGGAGAAAAGGAAGGGAGGGCAAGTTTGGGAGGGGGCTACAGCTGGGATACAAAGTGAATAAATTGTAATTAATAAATAAATTTATTAAAAACAGAAAAAATCAATCTAGGAACTCTCTCACAGACTTGCAAAGGTTTTGTCAGTGACAATAGGTGTTAATTCCTATGTGGCTGAAGTTCCTTCAGTGTGTCTGGTTGTTTTTCCAAGTTCTGCTAAGGAATGGAGGTATACCCTGAAACACAAAGTGTAATGTCTCCCATGTTAGTGAATTCCCACTCCACTTCCAACATTAAATGATTTATGAGTTTTTACGTTCTTGTTCAGAATATACCACAGTCTGAAAATTTTCTGTGGCACACCCCTTTTTATATGCATCACACTTTTTGATGCAAATGATTTTTATTTTGGAAATTTTTGTTATTGCCAGTCTTCTGTCAAAAACTGATTTACAAGCATTAAAAGTGTTATAGAATACTAATTCATCTACCCTGACATTGGTTCTTCCTAGGCAATATGCTCTGGAATTCTAGGGATAATTTCAGCTCTGAATTCCAACTTCTGGTCACTGTCTATCTGACCTCTGAGCAATACACAAGTTTTAGCCATCTTGATCTGATTTTTGCCTTATGAAAATTATAACGTAAGTTACTTCTGCCTAAGAATAGGTTGTTCTTCTTAAACTGTCTACCTAATGGGCATTTGTTCAAATTTCAGTACATATCATTCTCAACTGCTATGAATTTTTTCTCCTCTTTAAATGCAAATAGTGAGTACCTCAGCAGTTAGTGTGCACTTTCATTAATGTATAACTGTGTCTGGAAAGTGAGCACTTCTGACCTGTTTTGCTATTGGTGTTTCCAATTTTAACTTCTCTGTCTTCTTTTCTGATCACAGGGGTCTGGTTTCTCCTCATTTAGGTCTGTCTTTGAACCTAAATTGGTGATGACAGTGAAGAAAATGGCAGTACACCAAGCATCCACACCATGGAATTCCACAGAAGTGTTTTGTGTGTGTGTAAGTTCAACTATATCCTTAGATGTTTTGTCTTTCCTTTTGACCATACAGAGCCTGCAGTAATTATTACAGCTGAGCATGCAAACCATAATGATAAATATATACATATATACACGTATATATATACATGTATATATACGTGTATATATACATATATACATCTATATACATGTGTACATATATGCACATATATATGCATATGTATATATATATATACGTATATATGTGTATACATATATATATATTTATACATATATATATGTATCAGAGAACAACCCTCATATTCTGTAATATAATATAAGCAGCAAATCATGGTTTGGGCTTTGTGCTTCAGCACAGCAGGATGGAAAATAGCTAAAAGCAGACTTCCTGGTTCTGAGTGTAGGCTTTTTCATTTATTACTTTGTGGGACATGAACATAACATACATCCTCAATGTTAGATTCCTCTGTTTCAACTAGGACAATGATAGCAAATGATTGACATATTTTTTATAAGCCTTCAATTAGTTACTGGCTCCTGGAACATCAGAGATTAGAATTAATTTAATTCCCACTCTGTGCTTTCAAAGTTCTTGTACTTCAGTAGTCATCTGAGACTTTGGCTGCCCTTCCTACGTACACAACGCCATATGAAGATGAAGGCAAGAATTTCATCATTCCTTTGCCTGAGTACACAAATAGGGCAGAGCTCAAGACTTGGTCAAGTCCCTGTTCAGGATGCAAGAGTTTGGAGGAAGAAAATCTTCAATGGAGTTAAATAATAAGTGAATATAACATCCTTACCACAGGGTTCAAAAACATTTTCTATAAAGGGCAAAAAATGAATGTTTAGAGTTGACAGGCCATAAGCTCTTTATGGCAGTGTCAGAACCCTGCCCTTGAATTCTAAAGCAGGTACGTAAAATAAATGTGCGAACTTCACAATTTTTTGAAAATTTTTATTTATCAACAATGATATTTGAATACTACATACTTTGCATTATACAAACACATACACACACTCATACATACACACACACCACTGAACAATGTTCCAATGTTTATAATGTTCAAACCATTCTATGAATGTGAGCTGTGCATGGCAGAGGTTGAGTTGTATTTAATGTGCGGACAATGTTCTGACCTCTGGTTTAGACAAAGAATCTCAATCGATAAATTTTTATGATCAAGCTTTCTCCAGGGGTCACTGTGTTACTAGATATTTAAACATATTTCTAAAGGTTTAATCCCCTGAAGCAGGAATGTAAGTGTGGCCTGTTTCTGAAGTATAATAGAAAGAAAAGGATAGATGAAGTACTGATGGTAACAGGAATGCAGGCAGGTGGGTCAAATTAAATTAAAGTAAAACAGCAAAATGCTTTCTGGATTATCAGTGAAGGGTAAGCACGAACTCTACTTTCTTCAGGGCAATTGTCTCAGTTGTGGGACTGCAGGTAAGTGTGAACTATAAAATGCAACACAATACCTGAGGCACAGTGATATGCTAAAGGTCCATCTTAGTTTCTGCTGGCACCAATTATTCCCTCTGAGAATTTGAGAAAAGAAGCAAGAAATCCACTTTCTGACATAGCACAGATTTCCCGAGAACACATGGAATGAACATCTGGTAGAAGCCAAGAAAACCACACGGAACAGTTTTTAGTTTTACCACCATCTTATAACTCAGTTTCTTTGAAATGAGTCACAATCTTCAATGCTGGGAAAACCAGAAGAGGAGGAGCAATGCTCATTTGAACTGTGATAACTTAGTGTTTGGTGCAAGATTACAGAAAACACTCACTGCCTTTGTTTTTGGTTCTGATTCCCTTCAAAGATTCAACAAATGCTGGTAGGGTCAACAGTCATTTAATTATATCAGTGTTCTGGCCAACTGATGCCCAGGATTGCTATACCTATGTCTTAATTCAATTGCTGGTAGTTACAATGCCCTGGGTGTTTCAATCAGAATAAATACTGGAGCAATAGATCAAAAAGTGAAAGGAAAGTTTGTGACTGAATGAGTGAAAAGGATAAAACCTGTGAGCTGGCGTTTTTATGGCTCTACCCACAAGGAAGTATTTGTGACAAAATGTCCCCAATGCAGTGAGGCAGAGGCATTATCTTCTCTGGTCTGATCGCTTGCCGAATGAATCCATATGTGCCATATTTAATCCACTATCAGATGGAATTGTGAGCCAGCATGGCTCCCAACAAATTGAAAGCCTAATCAAAGGCCAATTCCAAGGAAGAAAAATGTAAGTGAGTAAGTGAAACTTACTGACAGTTATAATTTTGATTTGGAAAAGGCAAAACTATAGAAATATACTGCTATTAAATCCCCATCAGCATTTTCTGAGGACTCCACAGAGTCTAGGTGTGGACTTATCTTTCCTCCTTCCGTTGGGTCCTCCCAGCCCTCCCTTCTAGCCCATTCCTATTCCTTTGTGTCAGCCACACTTTCTATTTCAGAGGTCAAGTGGCCAAATCAGAGTGAGACTCGAGTGGGCAATTTTCGCTCTCCTTCTGGTGCTGCATTGGGTTCTTGCCAGGCTCACCTCAAGCACTGTAGCAATCTGCTTAGCATTGCTTCTCTTCCCACCACTCACTGGAGAATCCAGCTCTTAGTCCCAGACCCTTAGCCTTTTCTCCCATTCTAATCTCTGTTTTTCTCTCTGCTGCCCACCAACCTGCACAAGCATTTTCTACCAGGACACCCACAGCCTCCACTGTTTCCTAATATCCAAAGAGGGCAAAAGAAATCAAGGAGCAAAATACCCATCCAACAAAAACAAGAGCAAATATCTACACCTACAGTCACCTTGGTTATCTAATGCCAGATGCCAGATGCGTAGACATTAGTGCAAAAACACAAATTTTATCAGCCAAGAAAATATGTCTGGACCATGAAGTAACTTCCTATAGTACACCATGAGAAGTATAATATAATTGAAGCAAAACCCGAGGATTTTAGAAAGCAATTATGATTGTGCTCAAGGTTCTTCCTTAATGATGTCTGTGGAAACACAAACAGCAGAATAAAATAACGAAAGCAGTTCTACACATGAAAGGAGAAGTAGAAGCACTAAGAATGCAAACTAAGATAAAAACTAGAGAGAAATATAGGAATCCAAATTAAAACTCCAAAGGCAAGCCTCACCAAACAAGGAAGAGAGCAACTCAGGCACTGAAGATAAGGTAGAAGAAATGTATACCTCAGTCAGAAAAAAAGTGTTAACTCTAGTAAACTATCCATCCATAAAACATTTAGGAAATAGGAGTCGCTATGAAAAGACAATTCTATGAATAATAAGAATAGAAGAAGGAGAAAAAAACCAGGTCAGAGGCAAGGAGAACATTTTCAGCAAAACCACAGAGAAAATGTCCTTAAGCTTAAAGGTGGAGGTGCATATAAAGGCACAAGAAACATATAGACTGGGGTAGAAAAAGAAATTATGCAGAACATATGATCAAAAGACTAAATGTATAGAACAAAGCAATAATATTAAAAGATTGAAGGGAAGAAGATCAAATAACATATAAATGGAGACCCATTAGAAAAAAAAATCTGTCTTCTCTGCAAAGACTCTAAATCCCAGAGGTCCTAAATAGATATTCTACTACTCTACGAGACCAGAAATGCCATCCCAGACTACTATACCCAGCAAAAACATCTAACAATGGATGGAGAAAGATACACACTCCGCTATAAAATCAAGTTTGAGCAGTATCTACCTGCCAATCTAGCTGTACAAAAGTTAGAAGGAAAACTTTCATCTTTAAAGGTCATTCACACCCAAGAACACCCACAGAATAAATTAGCTTAGACAAGTAAATGAAAAAAAGGGGGGAGTAAAACATCCGACACTATAACAATGAAGCAGCAGAAACCCTGATGATTGGTAAGTCTCAACATCAGTGTTCTCAATTCCCCAGTAAAAAGCCACAGACTAATAAAACTTTGGATTAGAAAACAGGATCCATCTTTCTGCCACATTTAAAAAAAATACCTTACCATCAAGGATAGACATTATTTCAGGGTAAAAGGAGGTAAAAAGCAATTCCATAAAAAAATGGGCACATGGAGCAGCCAGGTAAAGTTATTTTAACTCTGAAAAACAGGTTTCAAAGCAAACCAGAAGGAAGAGGGAAGAATGGTAAATAGTCACCAAAGGAAAAAATTCAAGATCTTTTGATTTTAAACATCTATATACCAAGCAGCTGAAATCACATATTGATCTTTATACAGTGATATTGGGTCATTATAATACTCTTCTCTTGCCAAGAGACAGATCACCCAGACAAAAACTAAAGCGAAAAATGCTGGTGCTAAATGACATTAATGACTAAACCACACAAAAGAAATACACACTCCCCACAGCTCATGGTACTGTCTCCAAAACTGACCATGTAGTTTGACATAAAGCAAGTCTCAACAGATGTGAGAAACTTGAAAATAACATTTTTTCATCCTCTTCCAACTTCCATCCAACTCCAGTCAATTAGACATTTTATACTATATAAGGTACCTATTTCTTGTTGTTGTCCCTGTTTTAGGGGGGTTTCTTCTACTGAAATCTCTTCTTAAATGGATATTTTAGTTAAGTATCTATCAGGCCCTATCAGGCCACAGCACTAGACAAAGAACTGTGAGCATGTAAGGAATGCTGACTGCAGGATAAATGATCTCTCTCAGATAAGAGAATATCTACTGCTTACCAGGAACAAATGGTCAATCCTGAGGTCACCTGTGTACAGGTAACATTGTGGAAACACACTTCTGATATTTCTTTTACTATATTCAGAATACGTAAACCCAATTTGACAGTTATTTGAATAATTTTGTTTTCTCATTAGAAAAATTATTGGTACTATAGGAAGTCTACAACAACCTTTTGGGCCTCTTCACATTATTTTCATACCCTCACATTATAAATCTCTTTGTCTGGGAAGTCAAAATTGCCTATTGAGGAAAGTAGAACTCAAAGAATAATTGAAGAGGCCTTCTATTTCCTTCCTTTGCCTAGAGATTATTTTTAATACGTTTTCATTTCTACTTAGAAAAATACAAGCTATTAGTGCCATTTTTTTCTCAGATAACTTTGTCATTGTTATCACAAGATCTTAGTTCATGTAGAGGCTGACAAATGCAATTTCCATAATGTTTAGACTGAGAAACTGAAAAAAAAAATTGAAATCATACCTTGTCTGATTTCTGAAAGACTCTATTCCAAACTAAAAAAAGTATCCAATATCACTGGAATGCTGGTGGGCATAAATTGAAAACAAATCTATTTTAGATTTATTTTAATTTTTGAAGTTCCATGTCATTACATAACACATAGTGTATATTTGCTTAAATTTCAGGTGATTATCTTTATTAAATATTATATATATATATATATAAATTCTTTATTAATTACACTTTATTCACTTTTTATCCCCTCTGTGGTTACCTCCCTCCCTCTGTCCCAATACCTCCCTTCCTCCACCCTCTGCATGCATGCCCCTCCCCAAATCCACTGATAAGAGAGGTCTTCATTTCCTTCCTTCTGATCCTAGTCTATTAGGTCTAATCAGGAGTGGCTGCAGTGTCTTCTTTTGTGACCTGGCAATGCTCTTTTCCCCTCAAGGGGGAGGTAATTAAAGAGCAGGCCAATCAGTTCATGTCAGAGACAGTCCCTGTTCCTATTACAATGGAACTCACTTGGATACTGATCTGCCATGGGCCACATTTGTGCAGGGGTCTTTGGTTATCTCCATGCATAGTCCTTTGTTGGAGTATCAGTCTCAAGAAAGACCCCTGTGCTCAGACTTTTTGGTTCTGTTGCTCTCCTTGTGGAGTTCCTGTTCTCTCCAGATCTTACTGTTTCCCACTTCTTTCCTAAGATTCCCTGCACTCTGCCCAAAGGTTGCCCATAAATCTCAGCATCTGCATTGATAGTCTGCAGGGCAGAGCTTTTCAGAGGTCCTCTGTGTCAGGCTCCTGACTTGTTCCCTTTATTCTCCTTCTTCCAATGTCCATCCTCTTTGCTTTTCTGGATAGGAATTGAGCATTTTAGCCAGAGTCCTTCCTCTTGATTAGTTTCTTTAGGTGTACAGATTTTAGTAGGTTTATCCTATATTTTATGTCTATATGAGTGAGTCTATACCATGTGCATCTTTCTGCTTCTGGGATAGCTCACTCAGGATGATCTTTTCCAGATCCCACCATTTACCTGCAAATTTCATCATTGCTGAGTAATATTCCATTGTTTAGATGTACCACAATTTCTGTATCCATTCCTCCACTGAGGGACATCTGGGCTGTTTCCAGCTTCTGGCTATTACAAATAAGGCTGCTACAAACATGGTTGAGCAAATGTCCTTATTGTATACTTGAGCCTCTTTTGAATATATGCCTAGGAGTGGTATAGCTGGATCTTGAGGAAGTGCTATTCCTAGTTATCTGAGGAAGTGCCAGATTACTTTCCAGAGTGGTTGTACAATTTACATTCCCACCAGCAGTGGAGGAGGGTTCCCCTTTTTCTACAACCTCTCCAGCATGTGTTTTCTCTTGAGTTTTTGATCTTAGCCATTCTGATGAGTGTAAGGTGAAATCTTAGGGTCGTTTTGAATTGCATTTCCCTTGTTACTAAGGAGGTTGAACATTTCTTTGTTTCTCTGTCATTTGATATTCCTCTATGGAGAATTCTCTGTTTAGCTCTGTATTCTATTTTTTGATTGGAGTACTTGGTTTATTGCTGTTTAATTTCTTGAGTTCTATAAAGAACTCAAGTATATAAATATACTGGATGTTAGTAAATTTATATACTAATATAAATATATTATATATAAAAGTATGTACATATACTGGTTATTAGTCCTCTGTCAGATATAGCGTTGGTGAAGATCCTTTCCTAATCTGTAGGCGGTCGATTTGTTCTGAGGACAGTGTCCTTTGCTTTACAGAAGGTTTTCAGTTTCATGAGGTCCCATTTATTGATTGTTGCTTTTAGAGCCTGTGCTGTTGGTGTTCTGTTACACGTTGGACCCTACATCAAATATTATTTTCACTTTGATGCTTAACACAGAATTGGTTTCTTCAAAAATTTGAGAGCAGTATTTGTAGCATTGATCCATAGATGCATCATATTTTATAATGAAATCATTACAAATAACATTTAATTCAGAATACAGATTATAAATATTAATTATGGAAAACCAATGACTACTTGATATTTATTTTCCGAAGCAATCTTGCTCTTCTGGTGTTCAACAAAATCCTCATAGAGACACTTTAGATAGTTATGAAAATTCTTTGGAAATATATCTATTTATTTCTTTTTATTATTCTTTTTTATTTTGTTAATTACACTTTATTCACTTTGTATCCTCCCATAAGCCCTTCCAGGTTCCACCCTCCCTCCCCCTTCTTCACACATTCCTTTCCCCATGTCCACTGGTAGGGGAGGTCCTCCTCTTCTTCCTTCTGATCTTAGTCTATCAGATCTCATCAGGAGTGGCTGCATTGTCATCTTCTGTGGCCTGGTAAGGCTGCCCCCCGCCCCCTCAGGGGGAGGTGATCAAAGAGCAGGCCAATCAGTTCATGTCAGAGACAGGCCCTCTTCTCATTACTATGTAACCCACTTGAACACTAAACTGTCATGGTTTAGTGCAATGGTTCTAGGTTATCTCCATGCCTGGTACTTGGTTAGAGTATGAGTCTCTGGGAAGAACCCTGTGTTTTTCTGGTTCTGTTGCTTTCCTTGTGATTTCTAAAGTGTATTTGTATAATATTTCCATCTATACTGATATAAATGATAAACCTAGAAACATATCTCTTTGTTTCTACATTTCATATAGGAATATATAGACATTCATATAGATTTAAATTGATTAAATAGATTAGGTGTATAATAGAGTATATTCCAGCTATTAATTTAATTCTGATCATAATTTTGTGCTACTTATTTGAGAGGAAATAAATTCATGTTTTGAGTAATTAGTATATGCCAAGCATTATGCTAGTCAGTTGTATATTCTTAATTTCTTTTTCTACCTAAAATTTAATGCGAAATTCATTTATTGTTGTATGTATCTCATAAAAATAACAACCAGAAATTGAATGGTTTGCCAAACCCATAAAGCAGCAAGACAGGTTTGGTTTTAGTCTGTATGTAATTTTCTTGAGAAATTGTTCGTATACTTCCCATACATGAAATTTAACTATGGTGTCCATTGTAAAAATGGAATTCATCACTGAATAATTCTGGCTTAGTAACATAAAATAGGTTAATATGTTGTATAGAGGGTGTGAACATAAAACACATTCATTCTCCATCCTCTTTGTTGATTCTTTTTCTTATACTTACATTTTAAACTAGTCATTAATGGCTTGTAATAATAATAAATTAAAAAATCAAATGTGTGTCAAAGCCAAGATATGTATACACTAATATATTGATGACTGAAGATGATTAATTTTTAGTGTACAAACCCTAAAATGTATAAAGCAATCTCTGATATTTCCATTATAAAATTTAAATATTAATAAAAATAACCATATATATTAATTCACAAAATACACATATGTTTTTATTAACTTGAATGACAATCTACATCTTCCTGATGGGCAAAAAATTCTAACAATTGTTTTCTCAATGCTAAGTAGATAGTGGTACTTTGGGACACATGAATTATAAAATGAATAATAGAAAGGACTATGAGAAAATTTAAGGGAGAGAAAGAATGAATATTCTATCCATTTAAACACAGTGACTTAATCCTTTTCCTCTCATTGCTTTTAATGGTGGTCTTGAATTAATATCATCATTGCAAATGAGTTTATAGAAATACAAATGCATTTTGATAAACAGTGTTTTAGAATTAATTGTGATGGGGCTTTCTCTTATCCTGTGTAGGGTCATGGTGACTTTCATGTTAGCTTACAGGAACGTTTGCAGAGAAGAAAGCTTTAAGGTAAATACTCCTGAACCTTTCATTTTGTCAGAATTTATTTTGTTCAAGCAATTACCAAAATTGCTTTTGTGGATTTATATTTCATTTTAATTGGAACAAAATGAGTGGTGTCAGCTAAGATACTGATTACTTTTTAAATTTGCTGACAAGGTAATATATCTTATTAGATATTTAAAGGGTTTACTTTTTAAAGAGAGTTACAGCTTGAATAAAGTATTTAAAATAAGTTGACTAAATATTTAATACTACAAACTAGCAAAATGTGTTTTTATAGCTTCCCACTTTAATAAAAATATTTGTAATTTTAGCTGAGATAGACAAAATTTTATTCAATATTTCAATTTTATGACATTGTCAGAGGATTAGCAGTTCATATTCAATCAATCTACTAGGGAAATACATATGAGTTCTACTGGAATCTAAATAAGAAAATATATTCTGCATTTGCATTTCTGACATTTTCTTTAAAGCATTTCATTCTGTATTTTAGTACACAGTTAAGTTATTGCAAATCAACTTCATGTTTTCAAAAAAGTGCAACATTGTCTGACACCAGTATACTTTCAGATTCTTCAGAACATAAGACCAATATGGTGACAGTATTAAATTTACAAGTTTTGATTTGAGAAAGAAGATAGCATTTACTCCTTCATTCACTTTGTGTGATGCTGTTGCTGACCCCTTCAAGTAGACGCTCAAAGGCAGCAGCCTTATGCTTCCATGTTCCATACATAGGTAATAAAGTGAAATCCATCATATAAGACCCAGAAATACACACAAGTGGTATGTACTCACTTATAAGCAGATTTTAGTCATACAGTACAAGATAAACATACTACAATTTACTAAGACAAAAAGGTAAGTAATAAAGAGGACGAAGGGAAGATTCCTAAATCTTACTTATAAGGGCAAATATAATGGATAACAGGAGTAGTTGAAGAGAGGGAAGAAAGTGATGGAGGGAGGGAAGAGACAAAGGAGCAGAAGAGAACAGATTTGGAGGGAATGACAGCAGGAAGACAGAGGGGCTTCTGAGAGAAGATAATGGGTGGAGGCATCTCTATGACAAGCTGGAGACCTAATACAAAGTAAGCTTCTGGGAGATATGGGGGTTCCTCTAGCCAAGACTCTTAAATATATGGGTCATGAAGACTGAAAAGGACACCTTTTAAACAGACAGGACTCCTAGTGGAGGGAGGAAATCACCAACCCACCCACAAAAACCTCAACCCAAAATTTATCCTGCCTATTAGGTATGCAGAGATAAAGACAGAGTAGAGACCGAGTGAATGTCCAATAATGCCTGGACTAACCTGCGACCCACCCCATGGGTGATAGTCAACCTGGACATTGTTTATACTTTGTTATACTCGCAGACAGGAGCCTAGCAGGCTGTCATCTGTCATCTCAGAGGATAGAAACAGCAGTGGATAGAAACAGATGCTGAGGCTCACAGCCAAACACTGGATGAAGCACAAGAAATATTTTGGAAAAGTACAAGGAAGGATTGAAGGACCTGGAGGTGACAGGAGCTCCATAAGAAGACCAACAGAGCACACTAACCAGGACCCAGAGGTGCATGAGGAGACTAAGGCACCAACCTAGATTGGACCTAGGACCCCTACACAGATGTAACTAACGGGCAACTCAGGCTTCAATGTGGACCCCCCTAGTAAGGGGAGAATAGGCTATTTCAGACTCTGCTGATGAATTTATGATCACTCCACCCTGGTGGAGCTACCTCACCAGGTGACCAGGAATAGAATGCACTCATTAGTGATGTGCCTTGATACCCTAGGGTTGGTTGATAAGAGGGACTCCCCTTTCTGAGGAATAGGTGAAGGGGGATAGGGAAGATGGACCAAGGATGGAACCAGAAAATCTCCCTTATCAGCTTTCACCTCTGATTTTAAATTATTTAACTATCTTGAAGGGTTTACAGTAAGATGATGAGAAGTATAAAACAGTGATAAATGCCCAAACAACCCAGGCTATTGCCAAGACTTTAAGTTGATTGCTACAATCTGACAATAATGGCTCATTTGTTGAAAATACAACCCATTGAACAGATCATGGAGATGTTGAGTGGGTGCCCACATAGATATTTCACCTATATGTCCCAGAGTCTTTGGTATAGAAAGACACTCTGCACACTGTCAAAAGAAACACAAACACTACACCAGCCACAAACACTTTGTCTAAAATGAAGTAATTTCTGCAAGACATGCTAGGGTTATGGTGGCACAAGGCTTGTGAGAATAACCAACTAATTGCTGATCTAACTTAAGATCCTCGCTACAAGATGGTACCCAAACCCAACAGTGTTTGGGTTGCCAAGAACCTGAGACTACATAGCTCAGGGTCCAAGGGCAAAATCAAATAATATTGGTGAAAAAAAATACATAGTGATTATATGTTGTCATTAAACATATTGACTCCTAAAGATATTCTGCTATACTGATAGTTCAGTGACTTGTTTGACTTTCATCAGAGACACTTCTTTCTGCAGCAATTAGAAGCAAACATAACCATAGTCAGACATATGCAGAGAGAGAGGAACACTCAGCCCTACTGCAATGACTCCATTAAATGCCTCCCTGCAGAGTTCAGGGAATGTCTTAGAAGAGGAGGCCAAAAGAATATAAAAGTCATATTGGACAGAGGACTCCAAAACAGTAAGGTCCTCTGCATAACCATTCTTAAACTCATATGAAGTCACAGAGGCTCAAGTAGCCCACACAGAGCTTGCACAGGTCTTCACCAGGGGTTCTGTGTTTATGTTACGGCTTTCAGTTTAGTATTTTTATAGGATGCTTGAGTGTGTGAACAAATGGATTCCTGAGACTTTTGTCTTTTCTTGGACTCTTTTCCTTCTGATGAGTTCTATTTTATCTTGCTATGTTTTATTTTGTTACATTAAACAATGAATGAATAATTGAATTAAATTGAATTAATGAAAACATAGCCATCAGGGTACAGGGCAAGAGCTTACCTGTCCTTGAATACCTGTTAGAGAAGAAAAAAAAAATCATTGTTCTCTAATGGAATGACACTAGGCATATCAATCACTCCAGAGCAGATTTCAGGTTCAGGTGTCATTGACCAACAAATAATGGACTCCACAGTTTGTTTTTCTGTGTGTTTGTTTGGTTGTTTTTTTCTTTACTTTTTCCCCTTTTTTCATACTTATTTTTCTGATCCCATGTTTTATTTTCTAGGTTGTATAGTTGTTCTTGCTTTAGGATTTTGATTTTTTTTTTTTTTGGTTTGACCTATGCCTGTTCTTTTTTTTTAATTTTTTATTAATTACACTTTATTCATTTTGTATCCCCCATAAGCCCCTCCCTCCTCCCCTCCCGATCCCACCCTCCCTCCCCTTTCTGCATGCATGCCCCTCCCCAAGTCCACTGATAGGGAAGGTTCTCCTCTCCTTTCTGATCTTAGTCTATCAGTTCTCATCAAAAGTGGCTGCATTGTCCTCTACTGTGGCCTGATAAGGCTGCTCCCCCTTCAGGGGGAAGTGATCAACGAGCAGGCCAATCAGATTATGTCAGAGGCAGTCCCTCTTCCCATTACTATGTAACCCACTTGGACACTGAACTGCCATGGGCTACACCTGTGCAGGGGTTCCAGGTCATCTCCACGAATAGTTCTTGCTTGGAGTATGAGTCTCTGGGAAGTTCCCTGTGTTCAAATTATCTTGTTCTGTTGCTCTCCTTGTGGAGTTCCCATCCCCTCCAGTTCTTATTATTTCCCACTTCTTACATAAAATTCCATTCACTCTGCCCATCAGTTGGCCATCAGGCTCAGCATCTGCTTTGACAGTCTATACTGCAGAGGCTTTCAGAGGCCCTCTGTGGCAGGTTTCAAGGTTGTTTCCTGTTTACTTCTGGCTTTCAGAGGCCCTCTGTAGCAGGTTCCAAGGTTGTTTCCTATTTTCTTTTTTCTTCTGATGTCCATCCTCTTTGCCTTTCAGGATGTGGATTGAACATTTTAGTTAGGGTCCTCTCTTTTGCTTAGTTTGCTTAGATGTAGAGATTTTAGTGGGTTTATTCTATGTTGTTTGTTTATATGAGTGAGTATATACCATGCGTGTCTTTTTGCAACTCACTCAGGATGATCCTTTCTAGGTCCCACCATTTACCTGCAAATTTCATGATTTCCTTATTTTTCATTGCTGAGTAATACTCCATTGTATAGATGTACCACAGTTTCTGCATCCATCCTAGAACTCATTGGTACAGGAGAAAACTTCCTGAACAGAACACCAACAGCACAGGCTCTAAGAGCAACAATCAATAAATGGGACCTCATGAAACTGAAAAGCTTCTGTAAAGCAAAGGACACCATCATCAAAACAAAGCGACTGCTTACAGATTGGGAAAGAATCATCACCAACCCTTTATCTGACAGAGGACTCATATCCAGTATATATAAAGAACTGAACAAGCTGAAAAGCAGCAAACCAAGTAATCCACTTAAAAAATGGAGAACAGAGCTAAAGAGAGAATTCTCTGTAGAGGAATATCGAATGGCAGAGAAGCACTTAAAGAAATGCTCAACCTCATTAGCCATTAGGGAAATACAAATCAAAATAACCTTGAGATTTCACCTTACACCCATCAGAATGGCCAAGATGAAAAACTCAAGGGACAACATATGCTGGAGAGGTTGTGGAGAAAGGGGAACCCTTCTCCACTGCTGGTGGGAATGTAAACTTGTACAACCACTCTGGAAATCAATCTGGCATTTCCTCAGACAACCAGTAATAGCAGTTCCTCAAGATCCAGCTGTATCACTCCTAGGCATATACCCAAAAGAGGCTCAAATACACAAAAAGGACATTTGCTCAACCATGTTTGTAGCAGCTTTATTTGTAATAGCCAGAACCTGTAAACAGCCCAGATGCCCCTCAACTGAAGAATGGCTTTTGATTTTTTAAAAATAACTTAAATTTGGGTAGGTAAGGATGAAAAGAGGACCTGGAAGGATAGTGTGGTGAGAACAGAGAAAAGATTGAAAAGCACAGAATGTCCTGCCATAATGTCTCAAAGGCTTTTGATCAACATTCTAGTCCTAGTCAATAAAACAGAAACCCAGACTCCACAGTTGAGAGTATTTAATAACCATATAACCATATATTTAACAACAGGTTAGTAGCTAAGAAAAAAAATTATTTACAACTCAACAGTTCTAAAAATAACACAAATAAGGTGGTGAAAAGTGGACAGCTTTAATAGAAGATATATATGTAAAGTAGACACACACTCAGACACAGAGAGAGACACAGACACACACAGACACAGACTTATGCAGACATATAAACACACCATTTACTCATTAAAGCAAGCCAAACCAACAAAAATATACCACCTTTCCTAAATAAACCTCTTATTATACTTATGTGTAAAAAATATAGGTAAAGATGTGTAAAGAAGAAATCCTCACACATAGTTAAATAGATCTGGTAAACCTAACATGAAGGCTACATAGAACCTTTAGAAAAATAACTATTTCATGATCCACTAGTTCCATTTTCACAGATATAACCAAAGGGATTTAAATATGGTTCTCAAAGAGCTGTGTGACACCTACGGATTATCGAAACAGTCAAAACAGCAGGAGAACACAGGCAGCACAATGTCCTGTCATAGTCAACTGTGTAAAAAATACTGTATACATAAAATGAAAAATTACTCCATTAAAAAAATGTAGCTCTTCCTACATTTCCCATGTAAGAGTATATTTAAAGATAAATGAGCCAATCAAATATTGAGAAATAAGCCAGGATTCATAACTCAATAGTCAAACTTATAAAAGCAGAACATAAAGGACAATTCTTAGGGACTAAAGGAGGGACAAATGAGAGAGTGTTGATAAATGGAGATAAACTCTCTGTTTCAAAATATGAGCACATTACAGAGCTCTGCTCTACAACCTCATAGCTGTCAATAACAATTCAGTTTTAGATACTTAAAAATCTATTAATGGGATAACTATCCTGCTAAGTGATTTAAGTAAGAAATTTAGGTAAGTGCTAATATACAAATAAATATTTATATGTGCACATAAGACTGTTCTTGCAAATGTATGATCATGTCCATCACTTACAGTTCAATAAATCTTAAAGGAAAACTGAGCAAACAACAGATAGACAATGTTTCTGAGTACCAAGTTTTGTGCCTCTTAAGATACTCTTAAGATACTCCATGGTTCTCAGAGGAACTACAAATAGCTTTCCTAAAAAGGTTAATGAAGATGTGATTTTTGATTAACATGATATATATATATATATATAAAATATACATATATAATATGTATATATATGTATATATGTACATACATACATACATCTGTACTGGGTATCTCCGTGCTGTCTCAGTCTGTAGGCCATGCTAGCTGTGATATCCTTCTGTCTCAGCCTTCTTGGTGCTGAGATTATAGTTGTGAAGTGCATGCTATCATATCAGATATATCCTAATGTCAAAGACTTTCTAATATTTTCTAGTCTTATATCTTCAAATATTGCTCTGAAGCAAACAATATTGCCTTTGTTAGTTGTATTTCAGCTATAAGAATTAATGTATCTCCAGAGGAAGCCAGCATCTTAAAGACATCCTTATCAAAATATTATTTTTTCCTAAAATTAATATACATACACAATTTTGTAAGTTCTGCCACTTAGGTTTTGCTTCTGACCTTCCTTCCTCTTTGTACTGTAGCTGTAGTAAGAGCTTTTACCATCTGCAGATGCCCAGGTTGTGTGCAGAGCTGATGCTCTGAAGGGAATCATGCTAATAAAATATAGATGGTGATGCATAGGTTATAAAGAAGCCAACGTAATGTTGGTAGAGTGAAGCATGATTCTAGTTAGAGCAGGTTTACAAAGCTACAGTTACAGTAATTCCTCATAAGAAATGCCATTGTGTCCAAATGTGGAGGTGGAATTAGGTATTAAATGCCACCGTTCCCTTTTAATTTATTATTTTGTGAAATATTTACCACCTACAATTCATCAATTATCAAACATACTTCCTTTGTTCACACACCTGATTCTCCTCTATAAGTAGCCTTCTCTTTGTGAACAGTTGTTTTAAAATATGGTTTATTGATTGCTTTTCATGGTAGGTGTTACTGTATCTTTCCTGGTTTCCTGCTTTCACAAAGATAATGCATTTTAGCTTTCTTTGAAATCAGTAAAAGTGCCAGACATGAGGTAGCTTGGAAAGGTGCTGACAGGCAATAAATTGACACAAAACAAATCATTTCCTTGTGCAGAAATATCAGAATGCTGGATACTCTTTCCTTTTCTGGCACATGTTGACCTCAAGAATCATTTTTTCTAAATGAAGTATGTCAGCCTAAGTATTGAATTCATTAATAAATCATAGACAGATAATTTATGGTGTATATGTCATTAACAAGCTGAAACAAGACTAGCCTAAGTACATTGGGCATATGAAAAATTTATTGCTATGTAGACAAACTAAATGATGTAGAAACTACGTTCTATTCTCAAACTGTGTTCACATCATTGATATTGTTTCAGTCCAGTGTGTTTGTCATACAACACTTTATTTTAAAACCTCTGGACTGAATGAGTAAAACATTCTTACTTCCGGCAAATTACATGTTGCCAAGATCTGAAGATTTTCAGGGACAAAAAAAAGAAAAAAAAACTGTTTATACTAGATGAAAAATTCTGTCTCCTCCTTTAACCCATGGTAAAAGCAAAACTAACAATTCTGAACCATTTCTAATTGAAAGCAGTTTATGAAAAATAGCTCTTGTCTCTAGTGTATTTAACAAGCAAGAGTCTACTTATATCATCCTATATGCAGATACTATAATGTGACTAAATGACCATCATTTATATACATGAAACTGTTTTAAGCTCAAGCATACCTAACCCATGGATACCTCTACTTCTAGCATCATCCTGAATTCTTTTGATTTTAAAATTTATTCTCTTTTAATATTTGTACATGGGTGTTTTGCCTGCTGTGTGTGTGTCCACTGTGTGCATGCAGTGCCCAATGAAGCCAGAAGAAAGGGCTTCTATCACCTGGATCTGCAGTCAGTTTCAGCTGCCAACTGAGTGCTGGAAACAGAAGCTCAGTTCTCTGCAAAAGCAGCAGTTGACTAAACACCAGGTCATCTCTCCAGTCCCCATTCTGTATTCTTTCGGGTGAACATTTACTCATTTATTTTCCTCATCACAGGTATGTCTTCTTGTATTAGACTTAACAAGCATGTCCTACACTGCTAGGAAGCACCTGACAATAAAGAATTCTTTTATAGTAATGAAATGCTTGATTGTTATCTACCTGATTGTATTTATTATCATGGACTTTCTCACACCTGAGTTTGGTCAGTTATTTATAACAATTGAACATGAATACATTCAACTACACTTTGAGAAAAGCATTCATGTGACATCGATATGTCAAATAGTACCATGGGTTTCTTTTTTTTTTTTTACCATAAAATAAGTATATTTTCATTCCAACATAATCAGAGACAGATAAATGTTTTATGAGTTGAGGATTTCACTCTCTAAGAGGAAATATTTATTCATACTCTTCAAATAATCCTGAGTCAGTACAGGTTTGCATGAGCTTCTCAATGGCAGCAGTCAGAGACTGAGCTGCAGAAACAAATGAAGGGTTCCATCAGGTGCTGAATGAGCTATAACGTTAGCATTTAAGCAGTTATGTATGGAATCTTAATATTCTGCTTGTATTTGTGGACTTGATGGCCTATAAAATTTATACTCAGGATCCATACATAAATACTCATCAGACAAAAATATATAGCAATTCTGTGGACAAAATTTCTGGCGTGCTTTGAAAAATTGTAGAATTCAAATTTGTTGTTAAACCATTGGCTCAATTTATAACACATAAGAAAGAATACATAAAATTAGGAAGCTCATGAAATCTAAACGATCATTTTCTAAAAAGTCAAAAGAGAGTAATGTGTGTTTCCATGCTGGAGAGAGAATTAGACTGAGGGAACTTGGTAAGATTTTGAAACTGGATTGTGATGATGTTTCTCACCTACAAACATTTGTTGAAATCATTGAACTGAATACACACAGTGCATGAATGTTCTAAGCAAAATTAACGAAGCTGCTTCAAAAATGCTCCCACTGTAATGGGAGGTGAAGCAAGGATTTTACAACAGATAATTATCTTCTCTACAAGTGCTCCTGACCCCATAGCATGCCTCTCTCGTATTCCTGAAAATGTATTTAAATTCTCTAATTCATAAACTGGAATGCATTTACAACAAGGAATGTTCCATCCCTGCTGTATAAAAACAGGCAATAAAATGTTATGATCTCTGATTAAACATGTTACTACACAGTGGTGGTGGTTTTTTTCTGAATGAGATTATGCAACTGTTGTTATTTAATTGATGCTGTGTGCCACAACTGCATTGGCTAAAACATGTAAAGGGCAGCCAACCCGATGTCCTTCAACATTTTAGTGCATGAAAATAAAAGTCTGATCACAACCATAGGCATGGTACAAAGTTGAGAAAACAAACTGAGAATAACTTTCCAGATGCAAGATCCTAGTTTTCTCTCTTTGGCTCTTCTGTGCTGGTCCTAAGTTTTTTCTCAAACTCTTTTTAAATGTCATTATTTGTTCCTGTGATGGATTAAAGATCCTGCCATGTGTTATAAAATATTTATATTAGAATCTCAAGGAAGACATTTAGTCACTGAAAAGCTGATAATAACTCAGAGTGTCTGTTTAATGTGCTGTTTTTAGAAAGTCGCTGACAGATTTGATTAGCTGTAAGTGAGAAGAAAACAAAGTTCTAGATCCGTGTTTTGTCTGGTCAGCAGATTTGCTTAGAGGGCACATTTATTGTGCTCTTTCAAGGACATAGAAAGTATACAAAGTTTATTTTCAAAACTTAACAACAAGGTCATCTATCACTATGGCCTCTTTATTCAAGTTAAAATAACATCTGATAATCATGTTCTCCTCTTTCTAAAGTAACATGCTTTGGAAACTCCATGCATCATATTTGAGAAGTTTTTAAAACATCTACTTCAAAAATTATGAAATCAGCAGTGGAGTTGTGCTTCAATGTTGGCCTCTGTGAAACACAGTTTTACTATCTTGTAAATAATGTTTTCTCCCACAGTATTGTTAGAAACTTCATACTAAGTAAACTTATATTGATCTCTGTTACTTTTTAAAATCTTTAAGATAATCTCATTCTTTTTGAACTACCATCTGAAGTCATATCTAATTGTTTTATTTCCCTACTTTTAAAACCACTTATTAAAACAAACAAACAAAAAAAAAAACAAAAATCATACTTATGCATGTTAGGAAGGTTCTTGGAATTTTTTAAACACAACAGATTTGAGACAAAACAAACCATAGTTAGTGGCAATAGTTCTGTGTTTTTATTTGTTATTGATATTTTTGACTGATAATTCAAAAGCATGCAATTTAAATACATCAAATCCTCAGTCTATAATCGGAAATAATTAATATATCATAATACGTATTTATAGTTGTGCATTAATAGAAAGCATGTGAAAGAACTTATATCATACATGGGAGCAATTCTTTGAAATATTCAAAATAACTTTCCTTTTTGTGTAGTCATCTAAGAACTTCAGGAAACATAGATCATTTTTGAGCTTGTTGCTTCAAATCCTTTGCTACCAGTTCACAGTGAAAGGTTGTGCATTTATTTGCTTGTTTCAAAGAAAACAATAAGGTAGATCTATTTCCAATTTTTCTGAGAAACCCTCAGATTGATTTCCAAAATGACTGTATAATTTTGGACTCCCACCAGCAATGGAGGAGTGTTCCCCTTTCTCCACACCCTCGCCAAAAAGTACTGTTATTTGATCTTTTGATCTTAGCCATTCTAACAGGTGTAAGATGGAATCTCAGAGTAGTATGGATTTGTATTTCTCTGATAACTGATCATTTCTTTAAGTTCTTCTTGGCCATTTGAGATTCCTCTGTGGAGAATTCTCTGTTTAGCCATGTATCCCATTTTTTAATTGGGTTAATTTGTTGGTGTTTAATTTCTTGAGTTTTTTTATTTATTTTGGATATTTGCCTTCCATTAGACATAGGGTTGGTGAAGATCTTTTTTCAAGCTGTAGGCTGTTGTTTTGTTATATTGATAATATCAAGAAGCAGGTATATTACTCTTGAGCATATACCTTAAAGATGCTCTACCTTCACACAAGGACAATTGCTCAACTATGCTCATTGCAGCCTTATTTATAGTAGTCAGAAACCAGCAGCAAAGTATATGTCCCTCAAGTGAAGAAGGATAAAGAAAATGTACTAGTTTTACACCATTGAATTGTACTGAGCTATTAAAAACAACAAAATCACAAAAACTTAGAAGCAAATGGATTCAACTAGAAAAGATAACACTGAGTGAAGTAACCCTGACCCAGAAAGACACACATGGTATATACTCACTTTTAAATTGATATTAGACATAAAGTACAGGAGAACTACACTACAATCCACAGACCCAAAAAGCCAAGGAGAGCCCAAGGGAAGAGGTTTGAATCTCACTCAGAACACGAAATGCAATAGACATGTGAAGCAGACAGAGGGAGGGAGGGAACTGGGTAGGAGATGAGGTGACAAAAATAACAGGAATGGGGATCAGGTGGACTGAGAGAGGAAGAGTGGAGGTAAGGGGAAGAACTGCGAGATTGAGTACATGGGTGGGGGTATCTCTGGGACAGGATAAGCTCCTGGCAGTCTATGGGGTTGAAACTAGCTGAGACTCCAAACAACAGGTAGGAACTTGAAGTTGACAACTCCTGTAGCCAAATGTGACTCCTAGTGGAGGAAGGAGGACATTAACCCAGATATAAACCCTTCTTGTAGGGGCAAAGTATAGGGGCAAAGGTGGAGCAGTGATTGAGGAAATGGCAAACCAGTGACTGGCCCAGCTAGAGACCCACCCTGCAGAAGAGAGCCCCAGACACCATTAATGATACTCTGATAAGCTTGCAGAAAGGTGTCTAGCATAACTGGTTTCTGAGAGGCTTCATCCAGCAGCTGATGGAGACAGATTCAGAGACCCAATGCCAAGTAATAGGCCAATTCCAGGGAGTGTTGTGGAAGAGTGGGAGAAAGGGTAGATGGAGCAAGAGAGAGAGCAAAGACATTATAAGAAGTCTACAGAGTAATCTAACCTAGGCCCATGAGCGCTCATAGAGACTGATCCACTAACCAAAGAGCATGCATGGACTGAACCTAGACACCCCCCCCACCAACACACACACACACACACACACACACACACACACACACACACACACA